>NW_023270454.1:13332818-13513163 GCF_011800145.1 Mirounga leonina
AAGAAAGAAAGAAAGAAAGAAAGAAAGAAAGAAAGAAAGAAAGAAAGAAAGAAAGAAAGAAAGAAAGAAAGAAAAGGAAGGGAGGGAGGGAGGGAGGGAGGGAGGGAGGGAGGGAGGGAGAAAGAAAGGAAGAAAGAAAGGAAGAAAGAAAGAAAAAGAAAGAGTACACAAAGGTGCTGGTGGGCAAGCTAGACTCTGGCCAGCCTTGTTCCCTGTCCTGATGTCACAAGGGCCTTTATTAGTCCCACCACAAAACCTTTGCATATGCCATACCTCTGCCTGAAGTTCTCCCTGCCCTCTTCAGCTCATTGTTCATATTTCAGTTTGATCCCCCTTCCATGGAGAAAATCTGAGCTCTAGAATATGAACAGATCTCTCTATGGTCAGTAGGTTTTCACTGAACTGCAAACCTCCTTAACCCATTTCCAAATTCACAATTATATGATCACCACATTCGTGGTTCTCCCACTACATGGCCTCCATCCCTGGGAGGCGACCACATGGTACATGTTAAATAAATATTTGTGGAGTTAATAAATTCAAATAGAGCATACAGAGGTACATAATAAATTTTGCTGAGTAAAAGAATCACTCTATTGCATTCCCAAAGTTTGATTTTGGGGGATATTTAAAATAAATTCATAAAATCAAGTATAAGATTGTAATTCCTTCACACATTTTGAATATGAGTGGCTTTTGCTTGGTTTTGTTCCATCTTTTCATAAATACAGTTTATATTTACTTTATAAATATTGTTTATTTTCATCCTCAAAGTTTGGTATTGGGGAATAGATTAATACTTGATTTTAGCATCCTATAGTTCAGCAACGTGACGGTTAATTAGTTTTTTTAGTAATCTGTCAAATCAGTAAAAGTTTAACACATGTTTTTGATATAATTTTCTGGAATAAAAAAAATAAATGTAATGCTTATTAAATAATGAGGATAATATGAACTTTCAGTGATGCAGACAGGTTGATTATAACTGTAAACCACATGCTTATATACTTTGGACTTTTACAGCTTTTAATTTATCAAAGGAAATAATTAGCACACTTTGTGGCAGCCAGTGATGGAATTTATTCATTTGGAAGGCTATGGGTTTCCTGTCATTAAAACTACATCATGTCCTTCCTTTTCTATTAAACTTCCACTGAGGGCAGTAAGAAGTCACTAAAAGGAAATGAAGAGTTTTTTTGGCAATGTTCTTGTACAATGATTTAATACTCTTAGAAGATAGCAAACCCATAATGTATGCCAACAAGTGGATTATATAGGACAAGGGGCCCAATTACCACATTGTTTCCTTTATTTGAAGTTTTGTTGTGACTCAATTCATTGTGATTTGTAAAGTCTTGGTAATACATTTATTTTCTTTCTGCAGGTTAGTGCATTTCTTGGTTTTCATTTGCAATGTTTCGCTGCAACAAAGGAATCGATTTAGTTTCCAGAAGCTCTGTATACGGATTTGCCTGTCAAAGGATATAACTTTTCGCTTCAGCTGATCAATGGCACATCAGTACATGTAGAATCGCTGTAGTTAAAGCTCACACACATTTTTTTTCTCACTGAAGTTTTATTTGTTTGTTTTTGTTTGTTTTGTTTTGTTTTGTTTTGTTTTAATGAGATAAACTGTAAACTCTCATCTCTCTTCTGTTTAAATAGTACGAAGGTTTAATCTTGACTCTGTTCCAAATGCTAGAACCATAGCTCCTAACAAGCTCCGTCCTGTTTGGGAAGGCTTAAATGAAATGCTTGTTTGCCTAAGGTCTAAAAGGGGCCTGTTGGAGAGTCAGAATTAGCCTCTCACCCCCAGAAGTGGGTGGTCCTTTGAAACCATAATCAAGAGACAGTGGCAGTCATGGTTGTTTCAACTCTGACAAAGCCTGCGCAGGTGAAGGGACCTCACGTAATACGTGAAGGCTCTGTTTGGCCTGACTAGAAACACAACAGTTGGTGAATATGCTTCAGACAAGTTGACGTAGCCCTTTTACATGACATATGCTAAGAAACAAAATACTCTTAGTTCTTAAAGACATGGAAATGGGCAACAGTCTACACCATGAACACCCTCAGTTAATCTGACGCAGAAATACTGCGCTGCGAATTTGCTTCCCAGTCTTTACTTTGTCACATCACAAATGCATTAAGACAAGTATAATGGTTTTGCAATGTATACATCAATTTGCTTTAGAATAATTTTAGATTTACAGAAAAGTTATAAAAACAGTACTGAGATTCCTTTCACCCAATTTCTCCCGTTGCTAATATCTTATATTACCACGGTACGTTTGTCCAAACTAAGAAACTGACATAGAGTACATCAATTTTAAGAAATAATAATTTCTGTAATAGAGATATTCTTAAAGAAAAAAAAAGTGGCTTTGGCTTCACTACATAGAACACTTTATACTGAATTTCTAGAGATAAGCCGTTAATTTCAACACTTTTATCTGAGCTACTTAAACCAGATACTGATATTGCTGCTGAGTTTGCAAATTAAGATGTAAGATCAGAGCCTGGTGAGATTGTCATATTGTCTCCTTTAATTTGGAAAAGTAGAGCGAGGCTAGAGAGAGACTCATAAAACAGACTTTACGACTCTCTTCAAGGCAGATATAGAAGCCCACGCTCCAATCCTTTTTCCCAGCTTCTGCAATTACATTTCCGCAGGAAGAAAGAGAAGGAATTAGAAACAGGATAATGTAGTCTTAAATCACCATTCTTAGCCTTTGCCTTCTTGTGGGAGCCCTGAATTTTTATAACATGGCCTTCATATTGTATAGTGTGACACAACAGAAACCACAACTTGTTTGACCCTTCCTCAATAAAAAATCATTTTGTCTGACATCCTATAAAACCTGTGCATGAGCCTATACTAAGCTCTTGTGTCTCCTTCAATTGGCAAAAGAAAAACATCGTAAACATGTACAGTGAAGCTAAAGTTCTATTTCAGCATAGGTCAGAAAGAGCTGGTAATTTTACATTTCTCGGTAACAACATCCAAAGTCGGAGGCTGGCTATCGACTTCTTATGCCGAAACAATTGCAAGGGTGACATATGGGGGCATTAAAGATAAAGACCTGAACCGAAGAATGTTTAGAATTAAAATATTCTTCCGAGAATAAGGACATAAAGTGATTAAGTCTCTTGCACAATTCTAAGCTCTGTGAGTAATGACTAGCTGATAACCCAAACTGCAGATCTTGACATCACTACAAGTGGATGTTGGGTGTAAAGCATTACAGTGTTTTTCCCCAGAAAGCTCAGGACAGCCACAAGCGGTCACCTTCAACACTTATCTTGGGCATCAGCCCCACCAAGAGAGCTGGCCCTGTGTATCTAAATTACGTGGGAGGAGCCTCACAATCTCTGCTCCCCACTGGTTTATGATAAGATAAGTCCAGATGAGATCAAGAGTCAGGAGGATTCATGACTCACAGCTAGTTTAGCACATAGGCAGTTCCTCCAAGTATTTGCACTCCATAATGCTAACGAATGAATACAAGGCTGACATGAACATATACATATTAGGACACTGTTTTCCATAAAATATTTCATAGCAGTATGACCTGCAATACCTTGAGATCTGCAAAATTTAACACAAGTTGAAGATGGTATTTAAGATTCCGCCTCTCATTTCCAAGCCCTATTTCTAAGGTCCAGAAAGATTTTTGCCCTTCAAAATGAAGGGAAATGATGATAAAATTAAATTTTATATCTTATTAATGTATGAATATGCAACTCCCTCCTGTAACTGAATGATGTTTTAAATAGGGACTTTAAAATACAAAGAAAATGCCATCATCTGTATTTTCTTCATGAGTTCATATGACTTAGAATATAACTAAAGCAGAGCACTTACCAAAGGTAGAAAATCTGGGTTTTATCATGACTACTGGTTCTACACATGTCTTCTTAGATGTTTTCCTAAATCTTCTATGTCTCAGTTTATTCTTTGAAAGAGAAAGAGGAAAGAGGTTAGCAAGCTATTTTGCATCATTGGAACTAAACCCAAGTTTGTACCACCAATATACACTGAAATCAGATACTCTGTAGCAAAACCAGACTCACAAACAAAAACAAGTTGTTGGGTTTTTTTTAATTTCCGTAAAAGGAAGTAAATTAAGAAACCAAATCCAGTTTGGTTCACACCACAGTGTAAGTTAACAAGAATATAAAATGTTCCGAAGGGGGCGCCTGGGTGGCTCAGTTGGTTAAGCATCAGGTCATGATCCTGGGGTCCTGGGATCGAGCCGCCTGCTCAGCGGGGAGTCTGCTTCTCCCCCTGCCCCTCCCCCTGCTCTCTCTCTCTCTCAAATAGACACACAGCGAGAGAGGGAACACAAACAGGGGCAGTGGGAGAGGGAGAAGCAGGCTTCCTGCTGAGCAGGAAGCCCAATGCAGGACTCGAGCCTAGGACTCCGGGACCATGACCTGAGCCAAAGGCAGACACTTAACGACTGAGCCACCCAGGCGCCCCATACATAAAATCTTAAAAACAAAACAAAACAAAACAAAAAACCTTTATAAGGGTTTCAGTATTATATACTACAATACAATACATGATTTTTACAATTAAGTAGCTATTTATCTAAATAAGAGAAAAATGAATTGGTGCCCTAGAATAAAATGCTGATCTGATATATGCAATGCTGACATTTTTTCTCTGAATACTGATGTATAGAATTCAATGTTCAAAAAACTTATAAAATATTTAAAAGATGGAGTTTAGAGTCCTTTTGTGGAACCTAGTTCCTAAAGCATGCTGAGTAGCTGTCTTAAAGAAAAAGAAAAATAATCCCTCATCAATTATGGTGAAGGATCCCCAAACTGAAACACATGTGGATGAACGCCATTCAAGTGACCAGCCCACACTGGTCTGGTGTGGGGCGGGAGGGCGGGGAGGAAAAAGAGGAGATAAATGGCCTACATGATTGATTTCAACTAAGACTAAAATCTTAGAGGACAATTACTGGATTTACTTACTGTTTGTTTTTGCAACATTTCGGAAATTGGCAAAAAAAAAAAAATGTTTACAAAGTTGAAGAGGTGTGTGGCAACTGCGAAGTTGATTCTCTAGGTAAGTGATGTTTTTTCCCAAAACTTCTTTTCTTAATCTACCTTAGCTGGTAGCAGGCATTGGAAATCATCCTTGGTGAAATTATCAACCACAAAATTAACAAAGTGATGATGAAAAATATTGCTCAGTGCATGTTTCCCATATCTATCTATCTATCTATCTATCTATCTATCTATCTATCTATCTATCTATAATAGATTTCAAAGTTCTGGTATTATAAAAGGGATTCTTTACATATTTAAGCCACCCTATATTTACCTTTTATTATCTGACATGTTTCTTTAAAAAAAAAGAAAGAAAGAAAAGAAAATTCTTTCCATGTTGTCCAAGAGAAGTGGTACATCTAATTAATATATCGTCTTCTCCTCCTGTAACTGACAAATGCTAAATGCTTTATCAGTCTGGCACCGAAAATGATGTTGTGTCAGGGTTTTCCCAGACTGCCTTGTCTGAAAAGCTACATGAAAAGCTTTAATGATCATATATTAGGTGGGAACTTTAACCTTCTTTGTACCAGGTCAATTGAGTAGGTAATTGGAAAAGTCAGTTCCACTTGTTGTAATCCATTCAAAGGGAAACTTAGATTTACACAGAATTTAGTTTTCAGTCACAGAAATAGTGCAGAGCTGTATAGAGAAACAAGACAAAACACAATAATTCTCAACATGACATTCCATTTATTTCACTGTGTTAAGGTTTAAATACTAAAACAAGAACAAAGCACAGATCAGACACACACACACAAAAACCTTTTTACAAATTCTCTATTTTCTTCATCTGAACATAGGAGAAAGTACATTTAGTTGAAAAATAAATAGAAATAATAGTCATCGAGAATTGATGGTGCGCCTGGCACCATGTTCAGCTTTTCACAAAAATCATCTCGTTTAACTCCCAAGAACCAATACGAGAGGATTCTCGTGATCACATGATAGCTAATACATGTACTGTGGAACTGTTGGAGGCCAGATCCCACCACCAGTTGACTCTCTTACCTCTACCACTTATTAGCTATGTAGTGCTGGGCAGATTAATTCACCTCCGTATGTCTGGTTTTCCTATTTTGAAAATGGTAATGATATTAACATCTACCTGGTAGGGATGTTATGAGAAACAGACACAATGGTGGGCTCTAGATGTTCTATAGGAGCATTTCTGTTGTAACTGTTGCTATTTACAGATAAGGAAATAGAGGGTAGAAGAGGTTTTAAAACGTACCCCAAATCACAGAGTTAAGTGACAGAACAGATGTGTGACCTTCCTACAGGTAGTAGGAAGAGCAGGAAAGAGAAAAAGGAATGCACCACTTGAACTGCTTTGTGAGTGGGAAGTAAGGACATTACTTACACTGCAGACGAGAAATCCAAGAGGGGAACTTCCCATTCAACAGGGGGCTGCCTGGAGGGAAGACAGGCCAAGACGTGTGCCAAGGATGATGCGGGCATGGTGGGAGCATACATGACAGGCTGTGTCACAGATCTGGGAGCTGTGACTGTGAAAGCAGCCGTCGCCTCCCAGGATGACCATGTTTCTGTGGGAGCCATCGGAACGACGATGGAAGCAAACACGGGATCTGAAAAATGCAATTCTTCACATTGCAAGATTTGCAGCATTCCAAAAATCTATACCTATTGCTATAAATAGATGCCTGTCATTGTAAATGAGTCCCTTTGTGTGTAATACCTATGGTAACTTCAAAATTTTGTGGAAAAAGTCATCTTTGTCAGTTCAGTCTGCTGTTACAAATTACCATAAACTGGGGGGCTCAAACAACAGAAATTTATTTCTCACATTTCTAAAGGCTGGAAGTCCAAAATCAAGGTGCCAGCCAATTTGCTTCCTGGTGAGAGCAGTCTTTCTGGTTTGTAAGTGGATGACTTGACTTCTCATTGTACCCCCCATGGCAGAAAACACAGAGAAAGGAAGCAAGCTCTCTCCTATCTCTTCTTATAAGGGCGCTAATCCCTTCCTGGGCGTCCCACCCTCAGGACCTCATCTAACCCTCATTGCTCCCAAAGACCCCACCTCCAAATACTTTCACACTAGGGATTAGGGCTCGAACATACGAACTTTGGGAGGACACAAATGTTCAGTCCATAGCCAAGGACTTCAAATTTCTTACATTTTTCTGTCAGATGTTAATAAATATTACTTAAGGTAAACTGAAAGGCAAATTACATTCATAGTAAAAGCACTTAGATTCCACTGTAAAAGGAATGAGTTCCCTTTCTTACATTCTGTCTACAAATATTTGACAATTGAGAAAATTTCATATAAGCTAATGTTCACAATGTGTACCAGTCCTCACATTCTTTTAGTAAATGTGAATACAAAAACAATATCCTATATTCTGATAACTGGCAACCCAGATTGTTGAGTTTCTAAAGGTAATGGAGCTTTTGTCTTATTTTCATTGTTTTTAGCATGAAAATAAAGTTCCTGTGCACAGCCAGTGAGGTCTGCCTTGGCCTGGCCCCTGCCAGTCTCTACAGTCTTATCGGGAACTTCCTCATGCCTTGTGTCCCAACCATATCAGCCTCCATCCACTTAGAGGCCCCTTCCAGCTGCAGCACCTTTAACCTGCTATTCCCTCTGTTTGGAATACCCTTCTTCCCCACCTCCACCACCCCCGATCTGTATTTCAGCCTCATTTCAAGTACCACATGTTCAAGGAAGTCTTTTGCAAATCCTCAGGTAAAATGATCTCCTAAGTCAAGTGGTATTCTTTTTTAAAAGATTTTATTTATTTTTGAGAGAGAGAGCATGAGCGTGAGCAAGGGGAGAGGTGGAGGGAAAAGCAGGCTCCCAGTGAGCACAGAGCCCAACACAGGACTCAATCCCGGGATCATGAACTGAGCCAAAGGCAGATGTTTAACCAACTGTGGGACCCAGGTGTCCCACCAGTGCTGTTCTTCATCCCCTTCTTGATCTTCCTCCTCCTCTTCCTCATTCTTATTCTCTTCTTTCTCTTCTCTTCTTTCTTTAAATGTGCTCTAATATAACCCTATTCTCTCTTTTTTCTCCTTAATTCATTCAACAAACATGTACTGTACAGCAATTCATTAGGGGTCTGAAACCCTTCTACACACCGGGAATACAAAGAAGAAGGAAATAAACAAAGAATACCCCTGCTTTCAAGATTCCTTTCATCATTTGATTCACATCCTCCTTTTTACCAGACTGTACGTTCCCTGGAGTGCACTGAGGGATAATATTGGTGCTATTCTCACTGCTGTGTTCCAAGATTCTTGAATAGAGTCTGGCTCATAGGAAGCATCTAATAAATATTTACTGAATAAGTTTAAACTGAATGAAATCTAAAATTAGCTTACATACTCTAGAAAATGATTTAAGAGAGTATGAAAATATAAAAGCAAAGGGCTTCAAATTAAAGATGTAGAAGCCTGGACACTCACCTGAGAAGACACTTCTGTATCAAGACCTTAGAGTCACCAATCCTGTGCATGGTGAACTAGTCAACAAAAGCCAAAGTCTCCGTGGCAAGGGGGGGGGGTTGGAGAAAGAGAGAGGGAGAGAGAGAAAAATGTTCTGAATCATGTTTGTTGATAAATATTTATCAATTTATTCATTAAAAATTATTTCATTCCCACCAACAGTTTATAAGGGCTCGTTTTTCTCCACATCCTCACCAACACTCGCTACTTATTTTCATTTTGGAATGTAAATTGGTGTAGCCACTGTGGGGAACAGCAAGGAGTTTCCTCAAAAAATTAAAAATAGAGATACAATATGATCCAGTAATTCCACTATTGAGTATTTATCCAAAGAAAATAAAAACACTAATGCAAAAAGATATATGCATCCCTATGTTTATTGCAACATTATTTACAATAGCCAACATATGGAAGCAACGTAAGTATCCATCAACAAATGAATGGATAAAGGAGATGTGGTACACACACACACACACACACATATACATACTGGAATATTATGCAGCCATGAAAAAGGATGAAATTTTTGCCATTTGAGACAACATAAATGGACCTAGAGGGTATTATGCTAAGTAAAATAAGTCCAACTGAGAAAGACAAATAGCATATGATACTACTCATAAGTGGAGTCTAAAAACAAACAAAAACAAAGGAATAAACAAACAAAAAGCAGAATCAGACCTATAAATACAGAGAATAAATTGATGGTTGCCAGAGGGGAGGGAGTGGGGGTTTGGGCAAAATAGGTGAAAGGGAGTGGGAGATACAGGCTTCCAGCTATGTAATGAATAAGTCATGGGAATAAAAGGCACAGTATAAGGAATACAGTCAATTACATTATAACAGCAGTGTAATGGGACAGATGGTAGCTACCCTTGTACTGAACATGGCATAATGTATAAACTTGTCAGATCACTAAATTGTACATCTGAAACTAATGTAACGTTGTGTGTCAACTATACCCAAATAAAAAATAATTATTATTGTTGTGTCTTTGTCACCATTTAGTATTAGGCACAATGTTAGATGTCTCCAGAAAAACTGTGATTTCAAGAGTAAAGCAACACTGTTCTTCCTTCTTTTCATTCTTACCATGGACACACCTGCCTAGTTTATTACAGTAGCACAAACCCTTGCAAACTCCTCCTCATCCTCAAACAACATACACTCAATAAAATGTTTGATTGAAGAATAAATTGACAGGCTCCAAGGATGATATTTGAACCTCACCTAAAAAACACTCATTTCCCAAAATTTTGAGTCAACTTATTTTTCATTAAAGGTGTTTTATCTCCAGTGACAAATGAAATTTTTTTTCTTTCCTGCCTTGGGATTTAAAGAAAAAAATCCATTGCCTCCTAATATGGGACCCCACAAGGGACTCCAGGAGAGATGATGAAAATCTCTTCTCTGGTTGGGGTGCCTGGGTAGCAGCATTGTTTAAGCGTCCGACTCTTGGTTTTGGCTCAGGTCATGATCTCAGGGTTGTGAGATTGAGCCACCGTGTAAGGCTCAGCGCTCGGCGGGGAGTTTGCTTGGGAATCTCTCTTTCTCTCTCCCTCTGCCCCCCTCTCCCTAAAAAAAAAAAAAATTCTCAGGGTACCTGGGTGGTGCAGTTGCTAAGCATTGGACTCACTCTCTCTCATCTCTGGTAGTCTTAAGCACACCTCAGCTCCATGGAGACATCAATCTGTCTTGACCCTTTGTTTCTTCCTCTGTTCTGACCACAGACCCTAAGAGTTGGTCACCAGGGAATCCCAGAAATCAGCTGTCTACCTCTGAGGGACACACATTCTTTAGATATGTACTCCTTTAGAGTTTCCAAACCCTTAACTCTTGCCTATTCCACCTTTACTTCTTTTAAAAATAAAACCAATTTGGGGGCGCCTGGGTGGCTCAGTTGGTTAAGCGTCCTCTTGATTTCGGCTCAGGTCATGGTCTCAGGGTCCTGGGATCAAGGCCCATGTCAGGCTCCCTACTCATCGAGGAATCCGTTTGTCTCCCTCTCCCTCTGCCCCTCCCCATGCCCATGCTCTCTCTTGCTCTTAAATAAATAAATCTTTTAAAATCAATAAATAAAACCAATTTGGAAAAATATAAGGAAAAAATATCAAAGAAAATCTCTGTATTTACAAAAAAAATATTAAAAATATAACACTGCTGCCAACTTTACCCCCAACTCTGGGTCATACACTATCCTCATTTTTTATATTCTATATTCTTTTTATAATAAATAAAAACCAAGTTAAAACTGCATTAACCATTAGTATGCTTATTTTGTTACATGCATGTATTACCATACTCATAAATATTTTTAAAATTTATTTTTAAATTAAGTAAACAAGTAGCCAAGGATATATGTAAGAAATCTAGTACAAAGGGGAATGAAAAATATTAGATTAATATTCATTAGTCAGAGTGAAATTGATATAGGGACATGAAAAAAGCAGAAATGAAATAAATGAGCAAATAGCCCATGGAAAATATCTCAACTACATCGAGTAGCAAAAATTAGAAGCAAACAAGAGGCTCACTAAGAAATGACAAGCTTTACTTATTGATAGAAGAGGAATTACAGATACTGTTAAAATTAAATTAACCAAGGATGATAAAAGCCCAGTGCCAAAAACAGACATGAGTTTTCTAAGCCAGAAAGCCGAGATGGAAAGTAAGGAAATCAGAGTCCCACTAACCATAGCAATCAAGAAATCAAAAGCTAAAATGCAAGTCTCACCTTCAAATCTCTCCCTCATTCAAATCCCAAATATTTCCCTACAGTACTTGGAGATCAAAATCATGAAAAAAAAAAAAATAGACGGAAACACAGTTCCAGAAAGAAATCTATTTTTGCATCCTAGCTGAAGTACACAAATTTATGGTTATATGGAATTACACAGAAGTATGTAATTTGATTAGAATCATAACAGCTATTATATCATAATACTTTCATCAATAGTGACATGAGAGCAGTGTCTATACTGATGAAATTCAACAGTCTTCTTAAAAAAAAAAAATTGGGGGTAGGGAGCACCTGCGTGGCTCAGTCAGTTGAGCATCTGCCTTAGGCTCAGGTCATGATCCCGCATCCGGCTCCCTGCTCAGCAGGGAGTCTGCTTCTCCGTCTCGCTCTGCCCCTTTCTCTGCTCCTTCTCTCTCTAACTCACTCTCTCTCTCTCAAATAAATAAATAAAATCTTTCAAAAGAAAATTTTTTTTTCCCAACCACAATATACATCAATGAGTACAGGAGATGAAAATTAAACTCATTTGGGGGGTTTGTTTATTTATTGTAGTTTTTAATTTAAATATATTCATCTGAAAATTTACTTGAAAAGCTAATTTTAAATTATTAAAAGAAAATAATTTCTGAAGTCAGGATAAAGATGTACCTGGTGATTCACCAAGACTACCGCTCAACATATCTTTCTTTTTGCTTTTTTAAATTATTCCCTTGGTAAGGTGAGAGATTATATTTTCTTTAAAGCTGACTACATTCTTGCTGACATAGAAAAACTTTAACATTATATTTAGTATATTTCTTGATAAGGGAGGCAAACAATGGAATAGGTTAAGTTTATATACTTTCTAATTTATAGTATACTGTGACTAAAACTTCTAAAAATTATGTGTTTTGGTAAGATTTTATATATATTTTAATGTAGAATCATTCTATTTGTATGAAACAAGAGAAACAAAGGCTCATTACAAAAGCAGTTTCAAGGAAAACATTGTTCACAAAATAAGTCTTAGTATTTCATAATTTAGAAATAATAAATGTCAGATTAGACCACAATAGTTTTAATGTGCTAAAGTCAAAGTACCCTTATGTTTAGGTAGAGAAGAGTTGACAGAGAAGTATGAATAGGGACCTAAATTAAAAACCTACATAATTTTTCTGGGCCTTAATAAAAGGATCAGTATCTTTCTAAGTCAGTGAGTACATTTCCATAGCCTGAGCCAAAGCTTGTGAAATCCATGAAAGTGAAGTTTTCTAAGTGAATTTCTTATAAACAAAAAAAAATGAACAAACTGAGAAGTAAATATTGAACCAATACTAGCATAAAAGGAAATAAACTTTTCTAACTTCAAAAATCACCTTCCCAATAACCGTTTATGTAACAAGTGTCGTGTGAAATGAAAATAAATTGTACCTACTTGTGAAAAGAGAAAGAAGATGGAATATATTACCACTTGACTCGAAAGAATACAGGGTTCAAAGAATTCAAAGATGACATACTTTCCATTTTTCAGTTAAATCTCCTTCCATTTTTTCAGATTTTACTACATTTATGAGACATTATAGGAGAGTCACCTAATTGTTGCTTCATTGTTCTTCATTGTCAAATGAGCTGAAGGGAGCCGACAGAGGATGTAAATTTGTGGGAATAGCTATGTAGTGGATCCAAAAATAGCACACAATGTTCCAGAAAACAGAATAGAATAGGGCAGGCCTGGCATGGCACCTTTAAGCTGCCCTCAACACCCACCAACACACATGAAGAGGGAAACGTGCTCACTTACTGCTCACAGCCAGTTTTGAAACAGGTTTTGTTGTGTTCTTCCTTATCATTGGTCTCAAATTTTTATTGTCATTTTACAATTCTGTGTGACCATGGCCACAGTTTCCATAGCCAAGATCTGGGCTCTTTGGAATAAAATCTGGGCTGCATCACAACTATGCTTATCTAGCTCATATCTGCCAAGGTACCTCTGCCTGGGGACCCAACTTGCCTAATAATTCCCACCATGGCATTCCCGCCATTTACTTCTTTATCAAATGTTTATTGAAAATGTATTAGGTGGCAGGCACTGTCGTAGCCACCAAAGAAATGAAAGCACCCATGTCATATTTCAAATAGACTAACAAGGGAATTAAAGCAAAAACTAGAAGAAATAACCTATAGATTTCTTGTTAACACCTTACACTTATTAGCTTCTTCTGTCCTAGGTGTTCAATAGAAAAGAAAAACTTTGAAATTGGTTCACTGGCCATTTCTCAAGAACAGAGGTAAAGAATGAATGTGGCTAATAAAATAACAGTGAGAAGTAATAACCTGTGTGCTGTCCCAACACCCCGATCCCATTCCAAACCAGAAGGCTAAAGCATTTCCCCTTGGGAGCTTAAGGGAGAGACCCCAGTAGAACACTAGAACATAAATATCAAAGCAAGTTGGTTCTTTACTTTTGAGCTTCAAAAGTTGAGGTCTTATCATTGATAATACAGGGTGCCCACATGTCTAGAAACTTAGATAATATTATATTTTTGCAGATTGAAAATGTCCTTGATGATATTATGCATCAGTTGCCTAAGTTTCTAGACTTTATGGAAACTCTGAGGATTTAGAAGATTATTTACTAAGCTAGCCTGCTTCAGGAGAGATAAATTCTATGGATGAGGCTAATAGAAGTTCAGTTGGAAGTAAAACAGTAGGATGCTGCTGAGTGACCCTGAGAAGGGTTTGAGTAGTCTGGGGTAGAGACCTGTGCTTAACTTTCGAGGAGAAGCCGAGAGGGGGTGAGACTCTAGCTATCAGAACTACCAAGCCCATGCTTATGATGGAACAAAAGCAAGGCTTTCACAAGAAGACAACACGCTCTGCATGTGCAACCCTGGGCAGCAGGGTAGATGGTCTTAAGACTCAACTAAACTTACTGGGGGAGAAAACAAAACAGAATTCATTGGGTTTACTTTGAGTTGATCAAGATTTAGTTTCTCCCATGAGGTGAAATAGGTAAAGTGTGAAATTCTGTTGTAGAAAAGTAAAGTTCATTTTTTGTATACCCAAGTTTGTGGTCCGAAAGAGCAGACCCACAACATGGAGTATAAATCACATTACACCTCGCAAAACATTGACAGCTGATTAATGAAGAAGAGAGTTTACAATATATCAAGAATCCATAAAAACCTTAGAGAAGGATCCATAAGTACTAAAGGTCCTAGGCTTCAATTAGAAAATAAAGGTAAAGGTGTACTGAAACAATTTTGTTGGTGGTGTATAAATTGGTACAGATTCCCCCCAGTAATTCCACTTCTAAGGATCTATACTAAGTAAATATCACCAAATATATTCAAATATGTATATAAGATGTATGACATTATTTACAATTACAGACAAAGTCAAACTATCCGAGTATCCAACACCAACAAGGAGTTAAATTTCCATTTTCAGTGAAGTATTATACGGCCATTAAAAACCATTGTTTTTAAACTATGAGATATCATGGAAAACTGTTTATGGAAGGATATAGTTGAAAAGTAGAGTACAAAATACACACATGGCACACACACACGTATTATATATATTATGAATATACCTGAAGAAGAAACATGACCGGGGAAGAAAATACAATAAAATATATTGGAGTAGTGGATTATGGGAAATAATTTATCTTATTTATTGCCATTTTATGAAGTTATAGTACAAGTTATTATAGTATTTATGAGTTATTATAAGTTACTATTAATAAATATGAACTGTTTTTTAAATTAAAGAACTAATGTGATTAAGAAAATTTCACTCAGGCTCCTAGATGGCTCAGTCGGTTAAGCGACTGCCTTCAGTTCAGGTCATGATCCCAGGGTCCTGGGATCAAGCCCCTCACTGAGCTCCCTGCTCAGAGAGGAGCCTGCTTCTCCCTCTGCCCCTCCCCCCGCTCATTTCTCTCTCTCAAATAAATAAAATTTTAAAAAAAAGAAAATTTTACTCATTTGATATAGTTGGGTTTTTTTAAAAGATTTTGTATATTTATTTGAGAGAGAGAGAGAGCGTACGGGGGAGGAAAAGGGGGAAGGAGAGAGAGAATCTCAAGCAGACTCCTCGCTGAGCTCAGAGCCTGACCTGGGGCTCAATCCCACGACCCTGAGATCACAACCTGAGCCAAAATCAAGAGTCGGTTGCTTAACCAACGGAGCCACTCTGGCACCCCCGTAGTTGATTATTTTTAATCAATAAAACACTTTGATAAATGAAACAGAGAAATCACCCTTTGAGATTGAACTCATATTTTGTCTGGCACTCTCAGGTAAGGTGCGGCAAATGGATGTTCTTTGACATCAGTCTTAGAAGTTCAGGATGCACAGCCTCCCTCCGTGGCTTGTTACAGTCCGTTTGTAAATTGTTCTAAAGCCTTTTAAATTATTTTAGATTCCCTTCCAATACCAATCCTGGAGGTAATAAGTCCATGAATTTACTACTGTGCTTGGTGTTCTACTTCTTTTTCTTTACCCCCAAATGTCATCTATCAGACTACTCTTCTAGTTCACCAACTACCATGCAAGTTGGCCTTAGCTCTGAACATAATTTTTCTTTCTCTGTAAAATGAAAATAATAAAACACTTAACCTGCAAAGCGTTTCCATTTTTGTCTTGGTTTTGTTTTGGTGAGGACTCAATAAAGTTCATATATGTAAAGCACCTAGCACAGCATCTAACATTTTCTAAGTGTTCAATCAGTGTTTTTTTATTATTAATTTTATATTACACATGTTTCCTACCCATTTTTACCTTTCCAAATTTTAGTACCTAGTGCTTCAAGACTCTCCTGGTATAGATACCACCCCAAGCCTGTTAATTAGTTTGTTGTTTCTTCATTGGGCCTTTTTTTGATATTAAGTGGTTTAAAACTACATAGAGTATTGTAGGTGTAGCTAATTCATAATTTTACATAATATTTTCTACCTCATTCTCACTATTCTCCCCCATCACAACAAATGGTATTGGCTACAGGAATGTAGCAGAGCAATTTCTTTTTTTTTTTTTTTAAGATTTTATTTATTTATTTGACAGAAGGAGGGAAGGAGAGAGAGAGAGTGCACAAGCAGGCAGAGCAGAAAGCAGGAGCAAAGGGAGAAGCAGGCTCTATGCTGAGCAGGGAGCCCAACATGGGGCTTGATCCCAAGACACTGGGATCATGACCTGAGCCAAAGGCAGATGCTTAACCAACTGAGCCACCCAGGAGCCCCAGCAGAGCAATTTCTAAGTGACATGCAACTCCCTTTACTGGTTCAAAGCCAGTACATCAGAATCCTTTACACATAAAATTTGGATTTTTGAAATCTCCAAATGAAATACCCTAAAACTGCCCTCCTTAAACTTTGCTAAGCCTGGGTTTATGCAGTCAACATACAGTTTCCAAAGATCATGAATATTTGCTCCCATTCTAAAAGAGAAAGAAATACTCAGTTTTTGAAGTTAAATGGAAGCCACTGTGGATATCAATAGGGTAAGGAAAGAATCTGTTGCCAGGTTCCAAGAAGTCATTAAATGTATTTACAGAACTGAAGATTAGACACAGTCTAGCCACAGAACACAAATGAAGAATAATTCAGAAGTTCATAGCGATTACATTTAATTTCAGTTAAGATAGACTAATTTGTGTCAAGAAAAAAATTGGGTTTTATATAAAACTAGAAAATTTTCTGGAGTACCTGGATGGCTCAGTCGGTTAAGTGTCTGCCTTCGGCTCAGGTCATGATTCCAGGGTCCTGGGATGGAGTCCCACATCAGGCTCCCTGCTCAGCAGGGAGTCTGTTTCTCCCTCTCCCTCTGCCCCTCCTCCCTGTTTATGTTCTCTCTCAAATAAATAAATAAAATCTTAAATTAAAAAATAAAAATTAGAAAAATTTCTGAATGAACGCTGGTTTAAAAACCTAATATAAATGCTTCTATTTTATAAAAAGGCAATAAGGACACCTGGGTGGCTCAATCCATTAAGCAGCCAGCTCTTGATTTTGGCTCAGGTGAGGAGCTCAGGGCCTTGCAATCAAGCCCAGAGTCAGGCTCTGCACTGAGTTTGGAACCTGCTTAAGATTCTAGGCTCAGTCTGCTCAAATTTTCTTTCTTACTGTTTTAGTTTTGGTAGTTTATATGTTTCTAGGAATTTATTCATTTCTTCTAGGTTGTCTAATTTGTTGGCATATAACTTTTCATAATATTCTCTTACAAAACTTTTCATTTCTGTGATGTTGGTTGTTATATCTCCTCTTTCATTTCTGATTTTGTTTATTTAGTCTTCCCACTCTCTTTATTTTTATTTTTATTTCTTTTATTTTGATGAGTCTGGCCAGAGGTTTATCAATGATGCTGATCTTTTCAAGGAACCAGCTCCTGGTTTCATTGATCTGTTCTATTGTTTTTCTTAATTTCTTTTTTGTTTTCTTAGTTTCTGTGTCATTTATTTCTGCTCCAATATTTATTATTTCCTTCCTTCTGATGGATTTGGGTTTTGTTTGTTGTTCTTTTTCTAACTCCTTTAGGTATAAGGTTAGGTTGTTTTTTCGAGATTTTTCTTGCTTCTTGAGTGGGCCTGTATTGCTATAATCTTCCCTCTTAGAACCACTTTTACTGCATCCCCAAGATTTTGGATCATTGGGTTTTCATTTTCAATTGTCTCTATGTGTTTTTTTATTTTCTCTTTGATTTCTTGGTTGACTCATTTATTGTTTAGTAGCATGTTATTTAACCTCCATGTATTTGTTCTCTTTCCAGAATTTTTCTTGTGGTTGATTTCTAGTTTCATAGCATTGTGGTCAAGAAAAGACACATGGTAAGCCAAGATGTCCATCGACAGATGAATGGATAAAGAAGATGTGGTATATATACACAATGGAATATTATGCAGCCATCAAAAGGAACAAAATCTTGCTATTTGCAACAATGTGGATGGAACTGGAGGGTATTATGCTAAGCAAAATAAGTCAATCAGAGAAAGACATGTATCATATGAACTCACTGATATGAGGAATTCTTAATCTCAGGAAACAAACTGAGGGTTGCTGGAGTGGTGGGGGGTGGGAGGGATGGGGCGGCTGGGTGATAGACATTGGGGAGGGTATGTGCTATGGTGAGCGCTGTGAATTGTGCAAGACTGTTGAATCACAGACCTGTACCTCTGAAACAAATAATACATTATATGTTAAAAAAGAAGAAGAAGAAGATAGTAGGAAGGAAAAAGTGAAGGTGAGGAAATCGGAGGGGGAGACGAACCATGAGAGACTATGGACTCTGAGAAACAAACTGAGGGTTCTAGAGGGGAGGGGGTGAAGGGATGTGTTAACTTGGTGATGGGTATTAAAGAGGGCATGTATTGAATGGAACACAGGGTGTTATACGCAAACGATGAATCATGGAACACTACATCAAAAACTAATGATGTAATGTATGGTGAATAACATAACATAATGAAATAAAATTTAAAAAAAGATGCATGGTATAACTTCAATCCTTTTGAAATGGTTGAGACTTATTTTATGGACTAATATGTGATCTATTCTGGAGAATGTTCCATGTGCACTTAAAAAGAATGTGTATTCTGCTGTTTTAGGATAGAATGTTCTGAATACATCTATTAAATCCATCTGGTCCAGTGTGTCATTCAAAGCTTCCATTTCCTTGTTGATTTTCTGTTTAGATGATCTCTCCATTGGTATAAGTGGGATGTTAAAGTCTCCTACTATTATTGTATCACTATCGATTAGTTCCTTTATGTTTGGTATTAACTGTTTTATGTGTTTGGGTGCTCCCATGTTGGGTGCATAAATATTTACAATTGTTATGTCTTCATGTTGGATTGTCTTCTTAATGATTCTATAGTGTCCTTTGTCTCTTGTTACAGTGGGGGTGGTTATTTTAATTTCTTGATTAGTATTCAAAATTCCAAGCTTTTAGATAAAGCATTATTCAAACAAAAAACACCTATAAAACATGTTTCTTTGATCTTCTTATTCTATAGTCAATAATAAATGATATATATCATTCACTATGCCCATGAGATTGCTGAATTCTCCAAATCGCTGCTCCATAACCAAAGGATTCTCATCATCTTCAGATGGAGCTTCCTTAAATGAAATCTTATTCTAGCTCTGCATTGGGTTGAAGGTACACAAATCTGTTGATGCTTCCAAGCCATTTACTCATATTAAAATCAGCATGCATCCCTTATGTCATACATAAAGATGATGTTTTGTCCTTGAATTTAACTTATCCTGATGAGGAAGTCCATATGAAATAAATGAAGAAAGTAAAAGAGAAATTATGATAAAAAGTTAAGTTAAAAAGAAGATTATTAAAAAAAAAAAAAGAAGGAAAGGAGGCTAAGAAAAGAGAGTACCAACTCTTAGAGTTCTATGTCTCTATTTAAAATCTCCAATGAGCCCCCATTAGCTGTGCCCCCATAGGATCATCTACCACAGAAGCTATGGGAGTGAGGTGTTATGGTGGTGAGCACCTAAGCTCCCCAAGAATATCTAATGTGGCAAATGAATGACCCCCCAAATCATACATTATCCACACTGAAGAAGCCAATGGGATATCAGCAACAGCTTTGAACTGAATTATGCCTCCCGCCACCAAAATTCATATGTTAAAAAATTAACCCCCAATGTATGGAGATGAGGCCTTTGAAAGGCAACTGTGTTTAGATGAAGTCATGAGAATGGGGCCCTCATGGTGAGATTAGTGCCCTCCTCAAGTATCTCATTTCTCAATGACCCCAGCCTTCTCTGAACTCCTGATCCTCCACTACAGTATTGAATAGGTGTAAATGTGAACATATTAAGCTTATTCCTGAACCTAAGGAGAAAGCATTCAATCTTTCACTATTGGGAATAATGTTAGCTATAGATTTTCATAGATGTCATTTTATCAGATTGAGAAAACTATCTCTTTTTCCTAGTTTTTGTAGAATGTTTATCATGAATGAATGTTGAGTTTTGTCAAATGAATTTTCTACATTTTTAAGATGATCACATGATTTTTCTTTGTGGTAAATTACTCTGATTGATATTTAAAAGTTGAACCAACCTTATATTCCTAGGAAAAAAAACCCATTTGCTTGATTAAATTGATAATATTTTGCAGATTTTTGTGTCCATGTTTGTAAGTCATATTGGTCTGTAATGTCCTTCTGACCTTCTAGAATGAGTTGGAAGTGCTCTCACTTATCTTTTGAAAAAGTTTGCATAGATTACTACTTACTTTTTTCTTGAATGTTCTATATCATTCATTTTTTTTT
This sequence comes from Mirounga leonina, assembly GCF_011800145.1. Classification (NCBI taxonomy): domain Eukaryota; kingdom Metazoa; phylum Chordata; class Mammalia; order Carnivora; family Phocidae; genus Mirounga; species Mirounga leonina. The sequence continues at coordinate 13,353,367 of NW_023270454.1, forward strand.
TCCTATGGATCACATTTTCTTGTGTGTCTTTTAGATCTCATGTCATGGATAATACATTAAAGAGGTTATAGTTTCTGTTATCTTCCTCTGACAAATTTGGGTGCTTGTTTTAACATGCAGTCCAATTTCTCACTTATAGCCTTGAATTTTATGTTGTCTTTGGTTTGTCATTTTATTAGTACAGAACTATGGAAAGACTCCAATGCTTCCCAAGTCTTCCTAATTTGGCAGCACTCAACCTCTAAACCCTCTCTCCCTGTGGTTTTTGATGGAGTGTGTTGTAAGTTTTGTTTGGGAAGGCTTAGGATAGATAGATCTTCCTTTAAGTCATAATCCTTACTTCTAAGATGTGCTCTTTCTTGTATTAGATGCCAAAGGTGTTGAGGAAATATTAATAGGATATTTTCATGCTTTCAAGTCCAGAACTCTAATGTTCCCTGACACTGATCTTCCTGGAAAATTACTACATCTGTAATTCCTCTCTTGTCTTCCCAATCCCATACTAGCCACTCTCTACTAGGCCTGAGATGATCTTGCCTTGCTCATGTGCTGCCTAGCCCTCAGCCACAGACTTAGAGAAAACCTGGCATGCATCCATATGGTCCTTTCTCTGCCTAGCTTCCATCTCTGCATGACACACACCACAGATTCTAGCCACTTTTCCACCCCAAAACCTAATCTCTGCCCCCTTACCTCAGAGGAACCATTGTGCGCTCTGCTCAGACTCCTCCACTCTATACTATTATTTGGAAATTGTTCCTAGAAAAAAACTGAGGATCATGACAATCACCTCATGACTCAGTGATTCTCTCAGGAATCACTCCTTGTTGTCCAATGCCTGAAAAGACTTTGTCCAGTGTAACAGATGTTTACAGGAGGAGGGCTGATCCATAGCTACTAAATCCACCATGGCCAGAATGTACCTAAGTAGAACTTTTGATGCAGTAAAAATAGCAAATAGGCCATAAAATTCTAAATTATGCAAGATTTCATTTTCACTAGGTGTTATTGATTATTTATGTATTGAATGTATTATTTATGTACTGAGTGTATTTCTTAAGTTCTTAGATTCCCAAAAGCATTATCTGAGTTTTATATAACATAAAGATGATAAAATCTAATGTAATGTATTTTATAAAACTTCTAAGCTAAGAAAGTCCTCTAAGTAAAGTAGGCCAAGATTTAACCCTATTATAATTTAACTTGTAGTTTTCTTATTCTTTTGTCCTTAGCCCTTAGCTAAAGGTGAAACTCAGAGTCTTCCTGGAGTTACTCTCTCCCAGGTAAGGTCCACATTCTGTTTGCTTTTCAAATAAACCAGTTTAAGTTCTTTCATGATTTTTTTCTCTCAAAACATTACCTTTTTGTCTCTTCTATCTCTAAGGACTCTGCCTTGTAGGGATAGGCATGTCCTAGTTGTATTATTGCTTGTTGACATTATCTCTATCCTAATTTTTTTTAAAGATTTTATTTATTTATTTATTTGAGAGAGAGAGAGAATGAGAGAGAGCACATGAGAGAGGGGAGGGTCAGAGGGAGAAGCAGACTCCCTGCCGAGCAGGAAGCCCGATGCGGGACTCGATCCAGGGACTCCAGGATCATGACCTGAGCCGAAGGCAGTCGCTTAACCAACTGAGCCACCCAGGCGTCCCTCTCTATCCTAATTTAACATGAACACATTTTATGGTGATTTTCTACACTAATTCTTGAACTTCTGAATGGCTCTAATGGTGGGAATTTGAATCCCCTCTAAAGAATATGATGGCTGTGAAATTTGGAGGCTGGGATGAAAGAAGCAGGAGCTTTGATAAGAGATAGCAAAGGGGGTGGGGATTCTACACACCTTGAAAATAACTCCTCCATCTAAACTTTCTAATTTCCTAATCGGTCCTATTGGTTAACTGCTTTCTGTTATCATGTGCATGTGTGTGTGTATTAGAACTTGACTTTTTCTGAGGGTTTAGAAGCATCATAGTATGATTTTCTTTCTCAAGAGAATATTATAGATTCTTTGGTGAGGCTAATTTTTCAACCAACAAATATTTGTTGAGAATCTACTATGCTCAAGGAAGTAAAAATGAATGACACAACTTCTATCACCAAGACTTCCATACTGTCTAGTCGGGTATATTTACACACAAATAATTATATTACAAAGCAAAAAATTACATTAGGAAAGAGCCATGGTTAAGGCTCAGAGAACCAAGAGGTAATATGCAGTCTGGCAATCAAGAAAAACACAAAGGAGTAGGTAGTGTGTAGTCTGGATACAAGAGAACGGGAAGAATTTCTGCAGGTGGAAAATGGAGGACTCTCTGGAAAGAGATAACCATACACACAATGGCATCAAGTACAAAAATGGGTGGAGATATTGGGAATTTTGTAGTTCTTTAAAAAAAAAGATTTGTTTATTTGGGGAAGGGGTAATAGTCAGAGAGAGACAGAGAGAGAATCTTAAGCAGAGCTGAGTGTGGAGCCCAGTGCAGGGCTCGATCTCACAAACCAGAGACCATGACCAGAGCTCAAACCAAGAGTGAACTCTTAACCCAATGCACCACCAGGTGCACTGAGAATGTTGTAGTTCTTAAGATGATGGGACTCACAAGTATCCGTACTTTAGAGTTTGCAACAAATCTGTTACATATATTCTCTTGGCTATGCCAAACAGTACATAAGAAATAAATGAATGGTTGGTGAAAGCAAGGTAGTGAAAGAGGATAAATTTTTAAAGAAGTTTAAAGATGAAAGGAGAAGGGAGATGGCAAGGGTTAATGTTTATTGAGCAGCCACTGTGTGCCGAACTGTGTAGTAAATTCTTACATGTAATATTGCCTTTAATCTCCACCATATAATTATGTGAGTGATGCTTATTATTGATTTCATAGATGCATAAACTTAAGCTTAAAGAAATTGACTAGCTCTATAAGTGACTCAGTTAAAAAATGTTATGGCAAGTAGAAGAACCTGGAGGCTTAAACAGAAGCCTTTTAGATAAACAAAGGAGTGATTTAGTTTAAATGAATAAATGAAAGCATAGGAAAAAAGCTCCTGTTATCAGCAATTTTCTCATATATGAGTAATTTTTTTTTTATTTTTTAGAGGTTTTCATATTTTCCCCTTGTACAATAAGCATAATCAAAAAAAGAAAGTCTCCTTTAAGGAGAAAACAGTAAGGCAAAGAAAATTATGTTTTCAAGAAGAGGAAAGAATGAAGGGGAAGGGGAGCGAGGCAAAGTATCACCATTAGTTTGAGGGACTGAGATCCAGAAGCAATTATTCATTCATTCAACAAATATTTCTTGAATTACTACTATGTGCCAGGCAGAGAGAGAGAGAGGCGGGGGGTGGGGAGGGGGAGAGAGAGAATGAACAAAAGGGGACAGGTTGGCTAAGGATACAGGAGCAAATTCCCATGAAATGATCTCATTCTCATCAGAGCAGAAGTGAAGTCAGTGACTAAGTGTGAGGGGAAGTGAGGCTAAGACCTCGAGGAGGCACAAAAAGAGTCTGAAATTACTATGACTTGCTCTGGGGCCCAGGAGCAAAAGCAGAGAAGAAAGAAAACTGAGGCTATCCAGAGTTGAAAGATGTCAAGATGAAAACAGGAGAAGGGCAAGGGTCAAGAAGATAAAAGAATTTTGAGACCAGAACGACCTTACGTTTCCTTTAAACTCCTATGTGGAAGTTGCTGGGCATGTGTGGAGATAAAGAACACGATCCTGGGGCAAAATTGTGAAGTAGGGATTGGGGGTGGAATCCTGAGAAAGCACATCAAGGCAGGAAGATGGCCGGGAAGTCTGAGAGAATGCCCGACAGTGGTCATTAATGAGCAACAATCTGGAAGCTCAATTCTGGAAGCTGTTTGTAGAAACTGTATGGATTCTCTTCGTAGCTCTAACTTCGTTGGAGCAGAGAACATTAATCCAGAACATCCCTGCCCAGACACCCAGATAAATTCGAAAGGATCATTTCAACACATAATCAGAATTTTGAGACGACTTGGCAATTGTATCCTGACGTTTCGCATGTTATTAACATTCTTGATCACAGCCGTCCGGCTCCAGTGGGTATTATTGTACATTTGTGTTGTCGGGCGAATGGGCGAGAAGTGCATCGCGATCCTCCTGTGTCTCACATTCTGTTTCAGTTAGCTAATCCATCAATTAAGGGGACACGCTGAAACCGTCGGAAGACAATTAAGAGAGGTCGTTAGCCTAGCACGGGCTAGCAAAACTGGTGTGCTATTGTCCTGGCTGTCGTCCTGGTCCAGACGGCATTCACTTGGGGCCCAAGGGACAGAGACACTGCCTTATTTGTTTAGGCAATAATTGTCCCTCAGCCCTGAAGAGAGACCCGAAAATTGCTTCTATATTTAGAAACAAGATTGCTCTGTTGAGGCTGCTGGTCAGAGAGTCTTACCTCCTTATAGAAGTCTGTTATTCCTAGGACTCTGTTTCCTAATTTAGGCCTTTGTGGTGTTTAGTTGATGAACGGCCTTTGTTAGGCACGCACTGAGGGGGCAGGAACTTTTCACACAAGGGCCTGAAGAGGCCATATGGCGGCTCCCCGGAGGAATATTAATCATGGGGGTTACCACTTACTCCTCTGAGTAAACGTTATGACAGGTACAAGGTATGATTGTTTGGATTGAATAAGAAAGACAAATTAATTGTTAAAGAAAGTGGATTTCAAACCAGTGTATGAAAAGTAAATCCAAAGTCAACAATTCTCAATTGCACGTGTGGAGAGAAAAAAACAGGCCTTCGTGCTTATTAAATATCCCTGTGCCCTTGAAGAGGGAGATTCTTGGCCATCCATGCATGTCCTCCTCCTTATGTGCACAGGAAAGCCACCAAAATATTCCTGAGCCACCACAGCAGCCAGGACCTACCTCTCCCAGGGGACACCTTGGCCTCGAGGGGGTCCCTGATCTAAATCACCCCTAAGTTGGTACTTGGGTTCTCTGTAAGCAGTTCCCATTAATTTAATCCAAGCCCAGACTTTTAAAATCCCAGATAGCTAGTTCACTATTTACATTTCCCATATGCTTTCTGGCTTCACACACCACAAAATCATCCCTGTTATTCAAGGAGGTGAAAGCCACGAGATAGTTGTATACACAGACTCACTGTCGAGATTTTTTTTTTTTTTTAGATTAAAAGAAATTTATTAGACCTCTCAACCACATGTGATGCATGGACCTTGTTTGGACCCTAATTTGAAAAAAAACAAAAAAACAAAAAAAAACCCAACTGTAAAAAGACATGTTTGAGGTAACCAAGGGAAAGAAAATAAGGATTAGATATTAGATACTATTAAGGAATCTTTTTTTTTTTAATTTTTTATTCTTATGTTAATCCCCATACATTACATCATTAGTTCTAGATGAAGTGTTCCATGATTCATTGTTTGTGCACAACACCCAGTGCTCCATGCAGAATGTGCCCTCCTCAATACCCACCACCAGGCTAACCCATCCTCGCCCCCCCCCCCCCCTCTAGAACCCTGTTTGTTTTTCAGAGTCCATTGTCTCTCATGGTTTGTCTACCCCTCCGATTTCCCCCGCTTCATTCTTCCCCTCCCGCTACCTTCTTCTTCTTCTTCTTCTTTTTTTTCTTAACATATATTGCATTATTTGTTTCAGAGGTACACATCTGAGATTCAACAGTCTTGCACAATTCACAGCGCTTACCAGAGCACATACCCTCCCCAGTGTCTATCACCCAGTCACCCCATCCCTCCCACCCCACCCCCCACTCCAGCAACCCTCAGTTTGATTCCTGCGATTAAGAATTCCTCATATCAGTGAGATATGATACATGTCTTTCTCTTTTTGACTTATTTCACTCAACATAATACCCTCCAGTTCCATCCACGTCGTTGCAAATGACAAGATCTCATTCTTTTTGATGGCTGCATAATATTCCATTGTATATATATACCACATCTTCTTTATCCATTCATCTGTCGATGGACATCTTGGCTCTTTCCACAGTTTGGCTATTGTGGACATTGCTGCTATAAACATCGGGGTGCACGTACCCCTTCGGATCCCTACTTTTGTATCTTTGGGGTAAATACCCAGTAGTGCAATTGCTGGATCATATGGTAGCTCTATTTTCAACTTTTTGAGGAATCTCCATACAGTTTTCCAGAGTGGCTGCACCAGCTTGCATTCCCACCAACTCACTGTCGAGATTTTGTATTTTATCATGACCAACTTTAGTTTACTGTCCTTTTAAGTTATGATGAATAAAAATCTTACTCATTGCCTTAAAGAGAAGATCTGTCTTCCAAAAGAAATTCTCAGCAGATTAATGTCAGACTTCTGTGCCGAAATTAAAGCCAGCTAGAATCATTTAAAATTTTAAAGTGAAAAATGCATTGCATTTTTTATGTTGCTGCCCCCTCACTCACCATGAAACTTCCTCCTCATGCAGTATATCAGTCAATAGAAACCCTGTTCTTCCAATTACTCATGCCCAGGGATGTGGAATCATCCTTGGCCCGCCCTCCAATACAGCAGTCAACACTGATGAGTTTGCCTTCAGAATATATCCACAGTCTGACTATTTCTTAATCATTCCAGTTGCTTCCATTATGACCTGTGCCACCACAGTCTCCCACCTGGATTATGTGCACTAGCCTCTGACCTGGTCTCCCTGCTTCCACACCTTTGCTCTCCATTCTTCTCTTGAGCAGGTCATGACACTCCGCCACCATTCTAAGGTAAAAGTCGAAGATCTTAATATAGTCCCCATCTGCTCCTTGACATCATCCTCTACCACTTGCCCACTGGCTAATTTTCCTCCAGCCACATTTCCACTCCTCAGTCATATCAAGTGTTCTCCCCCAGGGCCTTTGCACGTACTGTCCTCTCTGCCTGGAATGCCCATCCTCCATGTGACCATGTGGCTTTTTTTCCTTATTTTCTTCAGGTCTCTTCCTAAATATGAGCTCACTAAAAGAAGCCAAATCTCACCACACCATATAAAATAGTTCCAACCTCCTATTACCTAACACCCTCTTATCTCGCTCTGCTTTATTTTTCTTCAGAACACCTATCATACCCCTGACAATTTCCACATTTGTTTATTTTATGTCTCTTCCATTACCTGGCCAGTAGTCGGCACTCAATAAACATTTCTTGAGTGAATGATGGTGATAATGACAAAGATATGTTTGGCCCCCAGATTTCCTATAGAGCAGTAGTAAGAAAGATAGGAATCTGAACATGTGGTATTATAATGGCCATCTCCCATCACACAGTAGCAAACAAGGACATCTAGAGAAACATAAAACAAAAATGAAAATGAGCTACACTCAGTTACTGAACTTCAAGCCTACAGGAATACAATCATTTTAAAACTTGGTGAATTAATTTGAACCAGAAATAAATCTACATATCTCCTACAACTATTGAGCCGTGAGCAAACTGGAACCATGCTGATTCTTCACTTGTCTCAATTCTGTGGAGGCTCTGAGAAGACTTTCATCGCTCACGTAAGGAAGTGCGAAGTGTTGCACTCTCTCTTTTTAGGAATAACCCCTCATTTTCTCTGGGCCTGATGATATTTCTCCGCTTTAGCAGATTACTTATGTTTTCTTTCTACTTCCTGCTCCTTTTCACTCCCTGGCACAACCCAGACCAAGCACGTGGAAACTCGTGGTTCCGCCATCAAGGGGAAGGCTGCAGGCAGTATCTAAGAGGCAATGGCACCAGTGAGAGAAGGAGATCAGTAATATAAGATCTTTGGGAGATGTTGAGATTTTAATTAAGAGTTGCCAAAGCTGTAGTCAGGAAGAAAAATCAGGAAAACTGAAGCTCTCTCAAAGTAGCAAGTGACAGGAATAGGGGGAAAGTTTACTCGTTCACTTACTCATCAAGGACATTCCTGGTACTCAACTTAAAAAGATGACAAAAATGTGTTCCCTCCCTTTGGAAAAAAGCAGACAAGAACACAGATCATTATTATTTTATATAAAGTAATAAATGCTAAGTTTTGTAGAAGAACATAAGAGGGAATTTGTAACCCAAACTAGACTTGATATAAAAATAGAATTGCGTTCTAAAACCAGTTTTGCTTCTATCTGTGATATATTAGGCAAATTACTTAAATTCCCCAAACTTTGGTTTCCTTTTGGTAAGAAAGAAAAAAGTTATACAAATGATAAAAATGGCTCAAATATATATTCTAAGTTGAGCACTTCTGTTTCTCTCTGGGTACTGCTTACGCCGTATTTATGTGGAGTTATCCATATCACATTTCCTGATTCTGTGAGGTACAAGCTGATATTCCTACATTCCATACAAAGAAACGAAGGTAGGAGTGGTTGGTCAGTAAGAAGAGGCCATTCTGCAAGACCAAGAACTCATCTGGGAGGTTCCTGATGGAAACTCTTGCAGGGAGGAAGGGGGCAGCCCTGAAGAGGACAGTCAGGGGATTTAAGGATGAGAAACACAGGATCGAATAATTCTGCCAAATGGAGAATCTTCCATGGCAATGCATCTAGAGTCCTAAGAGGAAACTGTCAAATAATAGAAGTAAGGGAAGACAAGAGCAGTAGGAATTTAAAGGGGAAAAAAAAAAAACACACCAATAATAAGATTCCCAGGTGAGATATCTATATGTTAACATCTTGAACTCTATTGAAATAGAATAAAAGACAGTGAATGTGACCCCAGCAGAAACCCCTGCATGGAATGGGGGAACAATCCTCCTAAGGCATCAAGCATGAACTTGACCTAGAAACTCGGGTTTCCTGCATTGAAGGAAATTGAGTACTTTCAGGTGTTTCCTATGGGAACCCTCACTAAAACTGATTTTATTTGTAGTAACACTCGTCCTTAAATGCCCACACTACTGCTATGATATTGCTATAACCATAATTAACTTTTATTGAAAGAATTGCTATGGGCTAAGCACTATGCAAATTAATTTTTGTACATCATTCTTGTAATGGTTTTATGGAGCAAACTTTATTCTCTTCATGTTCTAAATAGGGATATTTGGCCCTAAAGAAATTACTTATTCATGGTCATACAAGTATTCTGTGGAGCAGTATGAGTTTGCTGACATGACACAATTTTTCAGTCTATGAAAATGGCAATTTCATAGGGTCAAAAACTGGCAAGTAGAAGCACCTATGAAAACTAGGCCTGACCTGGGTAGTCATTCACTGTGCAAGATGCTTCCTCACAGAGTGAACTCTGGTGTGAAACTGAATAATCACGGGCCAGAGAAGATAGAAAACCTAGCCATGGCATTCATAATGCCGTATATTGTTGAAGTCGTGGGCCTCTGCATACTGCCCTCAGTGAAAAGGATATTTGAAACTACGTGACTTTACAGACCAAGAATTTAACCTGCATTTTTATATAAGCACCTTGCTTTGGCCTTATGGAAGATTCAGGTTTAAAAATTTCTTGGTAGTGTTTGACAGATTCTAAACATTATTCACACACATGAAATATATTTATTATGAGTAATACCACTGAGAATTTCTTATAAAAGTCTGTCCCTAAAAGGAAAGTTATGTTCTGTAACAATAACAAAGAATGCATATAAGATAAGCTGACTAAGGAGATTCTCTGCAGATTTATGCCATTGCAATAATGGGAAAGGTTTAATTTCATCATACAGGAATTTCTGTTAGAACGTGTCAGCTGAAAAAATAACTTTCAAAGAAATTCATAAAACATTTCTGATTGTAGCAGATTTAATTGGCTTAACTACCAAGTATTTTTCTATACTAATATTTTTTAAGATTCTAATTTCTTTTTTAAAGATTTTATTTATTTATTTGACAGAGAGAGATAGTGAGAGCAGGAACACAAGCAAGGGGAATGGGAGAGGGAGAAGAGGGAGCCCAATATGGGGCTTGATCCCAGGACCCCGGGATCATGACCTGAGCCAAAGGCAGATGCCCAACGACTGAGCCTGACATGGGGCTTGGTCCCAGAACCCTGAGATCAGGACCTGAGCCAAAGGCAGACGCTTAACGGACTGAGCCACCTAGGCACCCTCCTCTTCCAATTTAAGAAAATATAAAAATAAGAATGCTTAATTGCTACCTAACTGAATTCTGAACAATGTATTTTTTCCCTCAACTAAGTAGTGTTATTTTTTCCCAGCTTTATTGAGATGTAATTGACATATAATATGTAAGTTTTAGGTAAACAATGTGATGATTTGATATACTTACATATTGCAAAATAATTACCATAATAGGGTTACTTAACACCTCCATCACTTCACATAATTACCTTGTGTGTGTGTGTGTGTGTGTGTGTGTAGTGAGAACATTTAAGATCTATTTTCTTAGCAACTTTTAAGTATCCAATACAGTATTGTTAACTATAGTCACCATGCTGTACATTACATCCCCAGAAATTATTTCTCTAAAACTGAAAGTTCATGCCTTTGACCAACATCTCCCCATGTCTCCTATTCCCCTCCACTCCAGTCTTTGGCAACCAGCATTCTATTCTCTGTTTCTACAAGTTCAGCTTTTTTAGATTCTACATATAAACGATATCATACAGTATTTGTCTTTCTCTGTTTGACTAATTGAACATAACATAATGCCCTCAAGTTTTTTCCACATTGCTGCAAATGGCAGGATTACTTTCTTTCTCGTGGCTGAATTATAGATAGATGATAGGTAGATAGATAGAAAGATAGAGATAGATATCACATCTTCTTTATCCATTCATCCATAGATAGGTACTTCAGTTGTTTCCATATCTTGGCTATTGTCAATACTGCTGCAATGAACAAAGGAATGAGCTTATCTCTTTGAATACTGATTTCCTTCCCTTTGGATATATATGCAGAAGTGGGATTGCTGGATCAAGCATAGTTCTATTTTTAATTTTTTTGAGGAACCGCCATGCTGTTTTCCAGAGTGGCTGCACCAATATGTATTCCCACCAACAGTGCAAAGGGGTCCCCTTTTCTCCATTTCCTCACCAACACTTGCTATCTCATGTCTTTTTGATGATAGCCATTCTAACAGGTGTGAGGTGATATCTCATTGTGGTTTTGATTTGCATTTCCCTGATGATTAGTGATGTTGAGCACCTTTTCATGTACCTGTTGGTCATTTGTATTTCTTTTGGGAAAAAATGTTTATTCAGGTTCTCTGCCCATTTATAAATTAGATTTTTTTGTTATTGATTTATATAAGTTACTTATACATTTTGGATATCACAGAGACAGTTTGCAAATATATTTTCCTATTCCACGGGTTGTATTGTCATTTTGTTGATTTTCTTTTTTCTTTTTCTTTTTTTTTTTTCTTTTTGCCATCGAACACCACCTTAAGAGAGTTGCTTTTAAGTAAAATTCAGCATGGGATAAAATATAATTATAATTTGTAAATCTAAATTCAATTTGAAAATCAAATCACAGGAAAAGGGTAAAAGGTTCCTTCCAAAATTTGGGTGAAAATGTATTTTCACAGCATTCACTTACCTAGTATAACCCCACATATTAACAATGTTTTAATTTCAATTTTTTATACAATTAGGTCATCAACTTCAAGTCCAAGCCTGAACTATTTTACAAAGGATATGTTTTATCCCATATTTGATTATTAAATAAAGCTTTAAAGTGTAATGGAAAGAAAACTATATAATAATGTAATTGACACTTTAAGTTAAATCTTGTAAAATATAATTTAACACCATATCACACCAACACTTTCAATTCTAAATGGAGATATATTTGCGGTATGTACTAATCTCTATGTAGAGTAGTGCAATAAATTTAGATGAACTTGTTTCAGAAGCAGAAATGATTACTGCCAAAAAGTAAAAAGGGAGAGAAATGAAGCCCTCTTAAAACTCTCTTTGTTTTGAATGTTGTCATGGTTACTTAGAGAAATTTGTTTTGAGGACTTTTTCTTATGATCAGTTTGGTGGTGGCTGAAAGAACAAGATTGATGAGGAAATTCTTTTATAAACACCTTTTCAAAATCCATCTTTACTAATTATTCCCTTTACACCTACATTAGACTTAAAGTTGGCTGTGTGCAGAATTTTTTTTTTTTTTAACATTTAAGTGATTTTGAGTCATAAACATTCAAATATAGCTTTGGGTTGAATTTAATTTCTACGTGTTCAGCCAATGTCTAAATTTAAAAACTCACATTTTAAAATATGACTGTGGGCAAGCTACACAAAATAAGTGAATTGCTAAATAATCCTTAGAGCATAAATAGCAGAGAATTAATGTTCAATTAATTTAGTTCTATAATGCCATTCTTACTTTTAGTATGTCTAAAATTTTATGCCAGGAGGATTTTGGATTGGACATTACAATCCTAGAATATTTCAGCAGAAAAGGAGCTTAGAGACCATGTAGTCCAACAGTCTCTGTTCTTAAAAATGAGGAAACTGAGTCCCAGAGATGTTGAACATTTTCACAAGATCATATTGCTAACTAACAGCAAACGTGGGACTTTAATCAAAGTCACCTGATTCAAATTCCATTGCATTTTTCATGACACGCGGCTTATATCAAGAGCTTATGAGAATAAATTTATCCCGTTGAAAAGGTTTGCAAAGTGTGTGCCTTAAAGCCCTAATTGTTCCTTTGAACTAACCCAGGAGGCCACAGGAGGGTGAAAAGGAAGATGTCCTGCTTTATATCCACTTTGATATAATCACTTCCTCTTTCTTCTGTTAAAAAAAAAAAATGTAATTTTGAATAATGTTTCATGTCTAAAAAGATTCTCCTACCAAAAAAGAAAGTTTGAAAATTAGTTCTCAATTCCTGGTTCAAGCTATATGGAGAACTGAACCTCTTCCAATACCACCATGTAAAAGTAATTAAGTAAAACAAAAATAAACATTTTTAAGGGATTTTGTGACCGTCTAAAAATATCTTAGTGTCCCAAACATAGAGGGTTTAAAAACCAGGAATCTCCTGGAAATGGTTGTCTGCATGATAGAAAAAAAAAAAGGCACTTATGCTAATATAACAATCTGAAGTAAGGAGATAAAGTATGTGAGGTCAACCTTGTGAACTACAATTCCTTCATTGAATTGGGGTGTTCTGAAGACTACACTCACCATGAAATGGGAGACTATAAAACAATCCCAGAGAGAAAGAGAAAGATCACCTATCTCCACCTGTGCTCTGAGTGGGACAAAACTGTTTCCATTGAAAATGGATACCCATTGTCTATACCTCTTGCACATTTGGGTTTTGAATTTACTTTCAACATCTTCCTTGAACAATCAAGCTGACAAATTAATATATAAATTGTTCCTGGACCAGTGATCCCCACAGATAACTTAGCAGAAACTTTTAAAAAATGGCTTTCAGGGGCGGAGCAAGATGGCAGAGGAGTAGGAGACCTGGATTTCGTCTGGTCTCAGGAATTCAGCTGGATAGGGATCAAACCATTCTGAACACCTACGAACTCAACAGGAGATCGAAGAAAAGAATAGCAACCAACTCTCTGAACAGAAAAGCGACCACTTTCTGGAAGGTAGGACGTGCAGAGAAGTGAATCTGAGGCGATATTCAGGAGGATAGATGGCAGGGGAGGGGCCTCCGTTGGCCACTTCTGGCAAGTGATAGAGCCTTGGAGAACAAAATCAGAACTTTTAGAAGTCAGCTCCACTGAGAGACGTTGCTCCAGTGGCTAAGCGGGGGGTGGAACCCTCGTGGGACAGTGTGGTCTCAGGACCCTCAGGGTCACAGAAAGACCGGGGGTGCCTGAGTGCGGCAGAGCTCCCCGGTATCGAAGCAGGGAAGCTGGCTGCAGAGAGGGAGCCGAGGCGTGGGCTCTCAGCTCGGGGTTGCCATAAACCGTGATCCGCGGCACAATTGGGCCACTGCTCCTCCAGCAGGGACCCAACAAGCGGCAGATCCGGGGAGACTCACCTTCCTCCCCCGGGAGGAGCCGCGCGGGAGTGCACTGCAAGGACCTGCTGGGTTTGGAGACTCCACCCGGGGTCGGGTGCCAGAGACAGAAACGCGCGGTCACAGGCCGGGCGAGCACGGAGTGCGGCTGGAGACCGGGGAGACGGGAGTGACTGACGGCTTTTCTCTGGGGGCTCACTGAGGAGCGGGGCCCCGAGTTCTCGGCTCCTCCGGGACGGAGATTGGGAGGCCACCATTTTCACTCTCCGCCTCCAAAGCTGTACGAAAAGCTCGCAGGGAACAAAAGCCCCGGAGAGCAAACCCGAGCAGATTACTTAGCCGGGAGGGGGCAAGGGCGGGGCAATTCCGCCTCCGGCAGAGACATTTGGAAACCACAGCAACAGGCCCCTCCCCAGAAGATCAGCGAGAACAGCCGGCCAAGACCAAGTTCACCGATCAATGAGAACGGCAGAACTCCAGCGCTAGGGGAATACTGCACATAGAATTCATGGCTTTTTTACCATGATTCTGTAGTCATTCAAAGTTAATTTTTTTTAACTGTCTTTTTTTTTTAATTTTTCTTTTTCCCTTTTTCAACCAACATCTTATCAATCCCTATTTAAAAAACATTTTTATTTTTCATTTTTAGAGTCATATTCTATCCCTTCATAGTAGTTACCCATATTTTTGGCATATATATATAAGTTGTTCTCTCTTTAAAATTTTGAGATAGTTTCTTCTAACAGATCAAAATAAACCCTAAATCTCTAGTGTATGGTTTTTTTCTACTCTCCTGCCTGATCACATTCTCTCCCTTTTTTTTCTTTTTCTTTTTTTTTAAATACTCTTCTTTCTTTTTTCAAACAACTTCTTATCAATTCCTTTTATAAAATTTTTTATAATTTTCATCTTTACAGTCATATTCCATCTCTTCATCATATCAACCCTTATTTTTGTACATATATAAGTTTTTCTTTCTTTAAAATTTTGGGAAGCACTTTCTTCTAACAGACCAAAATATACCCAAAATCTAGTGTGTGGCACTGATCTATGTACCAGCCTGATCATATTTGATCATATTCTGTTTTTTTTTGTTGTTTTGTTCTGTTTTTGTTTGTTTTTATCTTTATATTTTTCTTTTTCTTTTCTTTTTTATTCTTTTTCTTTTTTCTCTCTTTCCCTTTCTTTTCCCCCTGCTTCAGGTCTTTTCTGATTTGTTTAGAGTATATTTTCTGGGGACGTTGTTACCCTGTTAGCATTTTGTTCTCTCATTAATCTATTCTCCTCTGGACAAAATGACAAGATGGAAGAAATCGCCTCAACAAAAAGAACAAGAGGTAGTACTGACTGCCAGGGACCTACTCAATACGGACATTAGTACGATGTCGGATCTAGAGTTCAGAATCATCACTTTAAAGATACTAGCTGGGCTTGAAAAAAGCATGGAAGTTATTAGAGAAACACTTTCTGGAGAAGTAAAAGAACTAAAATCTAACCAAGTCGAAATCAAAAAGGTTATTAATGAGGTGCAATCAAATATGGGGGCACAAACTGCTAGGATAAATGACGCAGAATAGAGAATCAGTGATATAGAAGACTAAATGATGGAAAATAAAGAAGCTGAGAAAAAGAGAGATAAACAACTACTGGATCATGAGGGCAGAATTCGAGAGATAAGCAATACCATAAGACAAAACAACATTAGAATAATTGGGATTCCCAGAAGAGGAAGAAAGAGAGAGAGGGGCAGAAGGTATATTGGAGCAAATTATAGCAGAGAACTTCCCTAATTTGGGGAAGGAAACAGGTATCAAAATCCAGGAAGCACAGAGATCCCCTCTCAAAATCAATAAAAATAGGTCAACACCCGACATCTAATAGTAAAACTTACGAGTCTCAGAGACAAAGAGAAAATCCTGAAAGCAGCTTGGGAGAAGAGATATGTAACCTACGATGGTAGAAACATTAGACTGGCAACAGACCTATCCACAGAGACCTGGCAGGCCAGAAAGGACTGGCAGGATATATTCAGAGCACTAAATGAGAAAAATATGCAGCCAAGAATACTATATCCAGCTAGGCTATCATTGAAAATAGAAGGAGAGATAAAAAGTTTCCAGGACAAACAAAAACTAAAGGAATTTGCAAACACAAAACCAGCCCTACAGGAAATATTGAAAGGGGTCCTCTAAGCAAAGAGAGAGCCTAAAAGCAACATAGACCAGAAAGGAACACAGACAATATACAGTAACAGTCACCTTACAGGCAATACAATGGCACTAAATTCATATCTTTCAATAGTTACCCTGAATGTAAATGGACTAAATGCCCCAATCAAAAGACACAGGCTATCAGATTGGATTAAAAAACAAGACCCATCGATATGCTGTCTGCAAGAGACTCATTTTAGACCCAAAGACACCCCAGATTGAAAGTGAGGGGGTGGAAAACCATTTACCATGCTAATGGACACCAAAAGAAAGCTGGGGTGGCAATCCTTATACCAGACAAATTAGATTTTAAACCAAAGACTGTAATAGGAGATGAGGAAGGGCACTATATACTACTTGAAGGGTCTATCCAACAAGAAGATCTAACAATTGTAAATATCTATGCCCCTAACATGGGAGCAGCCAATTATATAAGCCAATTAATAATAAAAGCAAAGAAACACATCAACAGCAATACAATAATAGTGGGGGACTTCAACACCCCCCTCACTGAAATGGACAGATCATCTAAGCAAAAGATCAACAAGGAAATAAAGACTTTAAATGACACACTGGACGAGATGGACTTCACAGACATATTCAGAACATTCCATCCCAAAGCAACGGAATACACATTCCATGTGCTCATGGAACATTCTCCAGAATTGATCACATCCTAGGTCATAAATCAGGTCTCAACCAGTACCAAAAGATTGGGATCATTCCCTGCCTATTTTCAGACCACAATGCTTTGAAACTAGAACTCCATCACAAGAGAAAAGTCGGAAAGAACTCAAATACATGAAGGCTAAAGAGCATCCTACTAAAGAATGAATGGGTCACCAGGAAATTAAAGAAGAATTTAAAAAATTCATGGAGACCAATGAAAATGAAAACACAACTATTCAAAATCTTGGCAGTCCTAAGAGGAAAGTATATAGCAATACAAGCCTTGCTCAAGAAACAAGAGAGATCTCAAGTACACAACCTAACCCTCCACCTAAAGGAGCTGGAGAAAGAACAGCAAATAAAGCCTAAACCCAGCAGGAGAAGAGAAATAATAAAGATCAGAGCAGAAATCAATGAAATAGAAACTAAAAGAACAGTAGAACAGATCCACGAAACTAGGAGCTGGTTCTTTGAAAGAATTAACAAGATTGATAAACCCCTGGCCAGACTTATCAAAAAGAAAAGAGAAATGACCCAAATCAACAAAATCATGAATGAAAGAAGAGAGATCACAACCAACACCAAAGAAATACAAACAATTATAAGAACATATTATGAGCAACTCTATGCCAGCAAATTCGATAACCTGGAAGAAATGGATGCGTTCCTAGAGATGTATCAACTACCAAAACTGAACCAGGAAGAAATAGAAAAACCTGAACAGACCTATAACCACTAAGGAAATTGAAGCAGTCATCAAAAATCTCCCAACAAACAAAAGCCCAGGGCCAGATGGCTTCCCAGGGGAATTCTACCAAACATTTCAAGAAGAATTAATACCTATTCTTCTGAAACTGTTCCAAAAATAGAAATGGAAGGAAAACTTCCAAACTCATTTTATGAGGCCAGCATTACCTTGATCCCAAAACCAGACAAAGACCCCATCAAAAAGGAGAATTACAGACCAATATCCCTGATGAACACGGATGCAAAAATTCTCACCAAAATACTAGCCAATAGGATCCAACAGTATATTAAAAGGATTATTCACCATGACCAAGTGTGATTTATCCCTGGGCTGCAAGGTTGGTTTAACATGCGCAAATCAATCAATGTGATACAATACATTAAGAAAAGAAAGAACAAGAATCATACGATCCTCTCAATAGATGCAGAAAAAGCTTTTGACAAAGTACAGCATCTTTCTTGATCAAAACTCTTCAGAGTATAGGGATAGAGGGTACATACCTCAATATCATAAAAGCCATCTATGAAAAACCTACAGCGAATATCATTCTCAATGGGGAAAAACTGAGAGCTTTCCCCCTAAGGTCAGGAATGTGGCAGGGATGTCCACTATCACCACTGCTATTCAACATAGTATTAGAAGTCCTAGCCACAGCAATCAGACAACAAAAAAAAATAAAAGGCATCCAAACTGGCAAAGAAGAAGGCAAACTCTCACTCTTTGCAGATGATATGATACTTTATGTGGAAAACCCTAAAGACTCCACCCCAAAACTGCTAGAACTCATACAGGAATTCAGTAAAGTGGCAGGATATAAAATCAATGCACAGAAATCAGTGGCATTCCTATACACCAACAACAAGACAGAAGAAAGAGAAATTAAGGAGTCGATCCCATTTACAATTGCACCCAAAACCATAAGATTCCTAGGAATAAATCGAACCAAAGAGACAAAGGATCTGTACTCAGAAAACTATAAAATACTCATGAAAGAAATTGAGGAAGACACAAAGAAATGGAAAAACGTTCCATGCTCATGGATTGGAAGAACAACTATTGTGAAGATGTCAATGCTACCTAGAGCAATCTACACATTCAATGCAATTCCCATCAAAATACCATCCACTTTTTTCAAAGAAATGGAACAAATAATCCTAAAATTTGTATGGAACCAGGAAAGACCCCGAATAGCCAGAGGAATGTTGAAAAAGAAAAGCAAAGCTGGCGGCATCACAATTCCGGACTTCCAGCTCTATTACAAAGCTGTCATCATCAAGACAGTATGGTACTGGCACAAAAACAGACACATAGACAAATGGAACAGAATAGAGAGCCCAGAAATGGACCCTCAACTCTAGGGTCAACTAATCTTTGACAAACAGGAAAGAATGTCCAATGGAAAAAAGACAGTCTCTTCAACAAATGGTGTTGGGAAAATTGGACAGCCACATGCAGAAGAATGAAACTGGACCATTTCCTGACACCACACACAAAAATAGACTCAAAAGTGTTGAAAGACCTCAATGTGAGACAGGAGTCCATCAAAATCCTAAAGGAGAACACAGGCAGCAACCTCTTCGACCTCAGCCACAGCAACTTCTTCCTAGAAACATTGCCAAAGGCAAGGGAAGCAAGGGCAAAAATGAACTATTGGGACTTCATCAAGATAAAAAGCTTTTGCACAGCAAAAGAAACAGTCAACAAAACCAAAAGACAACCGACAGAATGGGAGAAGATATTTGCAAATGACATATCAGATAAAGGGCTAGCATCCAAAATCTATAAAGAACTTATCAAACTCAACACCCAAAGAACAAAGAATCCAATCAAGAAATGGACAGAAGGCATGAAAAGACATTTTTCCAAAGAAGATATCGAAATGGCAACAGACACATGAAAAAGTGCTCAACATCGCTTGGCATCAGGAAAATCCAAATCAAAACCTCAATGAGATACCACCTCACACCAGTCAGAATGGCTAAAATTAACAAGTCAGGAAACAACAGATGTTGGCGGGGATGCGGAGAAAGGGGAACGCTCCTACACTGTGGGTTGGAATGCAAGCTGGTGCAGCCACTCTGGAAAACAGTATGGAGGTTCCTCAAAAAGTTGAAAATAGAGCTACCATATGATCCAGCAATTGCACTACTGGATATTTACCCCAAAGATACAAATGTAGGGACCCGAAGGGGTGTGTGCACCCCAATGTTTTTAGCAGCAATGTCCACAATAGCCAAACTGTGGAAAGAGCCAAGATGTCCATCAACAGATGAATGGATAAAGAAGAAGTGGTATATACATACAATGGAATATTATGCAGCCATCAAAAGGAATGAGATCTTGCCATTTGCAACGATGTGGATGGAACTGGAGGGTATTATGCTGAGCGAAATAAGTCAAACAGAGAAAGACATGTTTCATATGACCTCACTGATATGAGGAATTCTTAATCGCAAGAAACAAACTGAGGGTTGCTGGAGTGGGGGGTGGGGTGGGAGGGATGGGGTGACTGGGTAATAGACACTGGGGAGGGTATGTGCTCTGGTAAGCACTGTGAATTGTGCAAGACTGTTGAATCTCAGATGTGTACCTCTGAAACAAATAATGCAATATATGTTAAGAAAAAAAAAAAGAAGAAGATAGCAGGAGGGGAAGAAGGAAGGGGGGGAATCACAGGGGGAGATGAACCATGAGAGACGATGGACTCTGAAAAACAAACTGAGGGTTCTAGAGGGAAGGGGCGTGGGAGGATGGGTTAGCCTGGTGATGGGTATTAAAGAGGGCACATTCTGCATGGAGCACTGGGTGTTATGCACAAACAATGAATCATGGAACACTACATCTAAAACTAATGATGTAATGTATGGTGATTAACATAACAATAAAAAATAAAAAAAAATGGCTTTCAAAAGACACATCTTCAATCTAGGATGCACGGACAAAGCTTTTCAATAGGAGTTCACAAGCCAAAATTTAAAACACACAGGAAATAACCCACCAGGAATGAGAATCAATAGAACGTCAAATAGCCAAGTTGTATTTTCAAAAACTTCAAATAATTCAACAATTTAATAGAGGCTATAAAGTAAGAAAATTTAAAATTACTAAAAAAAAAAAAACCAAAATAAAGTAAAATAATTAGAAGAGGGAATAGAAAACATAAAAACAGACCACTAGTTAAAACGGGCAGATAGATTTGGAATTGTGCAGAACTTCCAAATCTAGTTAATGCAAATAACCAACACAATAAATTCAATAGAAGATTAGACACATTTAGAGAAACAATTGGCAATCTAGACAATATGAAGAAACCACACAATGAAGACAGAAGCATAAAAACACAGAGAATATAATAGAATGTGTTACATAGAAGAGATAATACAGCAGATTATTGGAGTACCAGAAAAGAGAATAGAAGAAATAGGGAATGGTACTACTTGAGGGATAATGGCTGAGAATATTTTAGAGCAGAAATTTAGAAAGCACTATGAGTCCTAAGGAGAATTAAAAAAAAACAACAACAAAACACCAGTACTATAGAACACCTAAGACAAGAAGAAATTATTAAATGTAATCAAAGGGAAATGATAGATTATCTGTAACAATTTCAACCTCAAAAATAGACTTATTTATGACAATGGAGTATTCAAACTTCTGACAAAATAATATTCAAGGATATACAAAACTATTTTAAAGTATATACTAAAGTATACTCAAGAGTAAAGGTGAAATAAACTCATTTTCTATCAAATACAAATTGAGTTTATTCTTCACAGTCCTTCATTGACAGAGGACTGATTGAAGGAAGTCCTTCACATTTGATGAAGAAGGAAACTGAATTTATAAGATTGAATACAATAAACAAAGACATATAAAAATTGCTAAGTATATGGATAAATCTAAGGAAGCATGGACTTTATAAAATTATAATTATGATGATGACTGATTTCCTGGTTATTAAAATAGGATGAAACTAAAATATCATAAAGCAGCAATATGTAAGATAGAGGAAGGTGTCAACAATTAAAGCATTGGAAGTTTCTATGTTTTTAAAGATGAAAAATAGTATTAATTAGTATTAGACTTTTGTAGGCCAAATATTCATGCTAAACATGTAAGGTATCAAAAAATAATCTAGTTAGGGCACCTGGGTGGCTCAGTTGGTTAAGCGACTGCCTTCAGCTCAGGTCATGACCCTGGAGTCCTGGGATCGAGTCCCACATCGGGCTCCCTGCTTAGCAGGGGGTCTGCTTCTCCCTCTGCCCTCTTCCCTCTCGTGCTCTCTCTCATTCTCTCTCTCTCAAATAAATAAATAAAATCTTAAAAAAAAAAATAATCTAGTTAGGTGATGTTTAAAAGACACATGTCATATAGAAACAAAATGGCTGAAATTAAAGAAATAAAAAGGACAAACCACAGTCTCTAACAAAAGCAATTTGAACACACAACAAACATTATACTCAATAGTGAAATATTGAAAGCTTTTCCTCTCAGACCAGGAACAAGGCAAGAATGCCCACTTTCACCACTTCTATGCAACATAGGACTTGACGTTCTAGCCAGATCAATTAGGCAAGAAAAAGAAATAAAAGACATCTAAATTGGAAAAGAAGAAGTAAAATTATCCATTTGCAGATGATAATGATTTTATATGTAGAAAATCCTAAAGACTCCACAAAAAAGCAATTAGAACTAATAGACTCAGCAAAGTATCAAAGAATTAAATACAAATTCAATACACAAAAATTAGTTGCATTTCTATACATAAACAATGAAAAATCTAAAAAGGAAATTACAAAAACAATTCCATTTACAATAGCATCAAAAAGAATAAGGTACTTAGGAATTAGCTTAAACCAAGGAAATGAAAGCCTTCTACAATGAAAACTATAAAACATTGCTGAAAGAAATTAAAGACCTAAATAAATGGAAATACACCCTGTGTTTATGGATTGGAAAACTTAATATTGTTAAAATGTCAATAATGCCCCCAAACAGCCTACGAATTCAATGAAATCCCTATCAAATCCCAATGTCATTTTTTGCAGAAATAGAAAAACCCATCTTAAAAATCACGTGGAATCTCAAGGGATCTTAAATAGCCAAAACACTCTTGAAGAAGAACAAAACTGGAGGACTCACACTTCCTGATTTCAAAACTTACTACAAAGTTAGAGTAATCAAAACAGTGTGGTATTGGCATAAAGACAGATATATGAACCAATAGAATAGAACAGAGAGCTGAGAAATAAACTGTCACATACATGGTCACATGATTTTTCACAGGTGTGCCAAAACCATTCAATGGGGAAAGGACAGTATTTTCAACAAATGGTGCTGGGAAAACTGGATATCCAAGTGCAAAAGGAATGAAGTTGAAACCTTACCTAACACTATACACAGAAATTGACTCAAAATGGATCAAGGACCTAAATGTAATACCTAAAACAACAAAACTCTCAGTAGAAAATATTAGTGGAGGGGCGCCTGGGTGGCTCAGTCGGTTAAGCAACTGCCTTCGGCTCAGGTCATGATCTTGGAGTCCCGGGATCGAGTCCCGCATCGGGCTCCCTGCTCAGCAGGGAGCCTGCTTCTCCCTTTGACCCTCCCCCTCTCATGCTCTCTCTCTATCTCATTCTCTCTCTCAAATACATAAATAAAATCTTTAAAAAAAAAAAAAGAAAATATTAGTGGAAAGCTTCACAGCATTGGATTTGGTGATGATTTCTTGGATATGACCCTAAAGGCGCAGGTAAGGAAAAAAAATAGATAAATTGGACTTCACGAAAATTAAGAAGTTTTATTCATCAAAACTCACCATCTAAAGAGTAAAAAGGCAACCCACAGAATGGGAGAAAATATTTGCAAATCATATATCTGATAAGGGATTAATATCCAGAATATATAGGGAACATTCACAATTCAACAACAAAGAAACAAACAACCCAATTCAAAAATGCACAAAGGACTTGAGTAGACATTTCTCCAACGATGATATACAAATGGCCGATAAGCACATGAAAAGATGCTCAGCCTCACTGGGGAAATGCAAATCAAAACTACAATGAGATACCACTTCACACACATAGGATGACTAATATTAAAAAAACAGAAAACAAGAAGTGTTGGTGAGAGGGAGAAATTGGAACTCTTATACACTGTTGGTAGGACTGTAATATGGTATAGCTGCTGTGGAAACAGTAGAGCAATTCTTCAAAACATGGAAAGTAGAGTTACCATATGACCCAGCAATTCCACTTGCTGAATTGAAAACAGGGTCTTGAAGAGAAGAGATAGTTGTATGCCCATGTTTATAGCAGCATTATTCATAAAACCTAAAATGTGGAAGCAATCCAAGGGTCTAATGATGGGTGAATGGCTAAGCAAAGTATGGCATATACATACAATGGAATATTATTCAGCCTTAAAAAGGGAAGGACATTCTGCAATATACTGCAATATAAATGAATCTTGAGGACGTTATGCTAAGTGCAAAAGCTAGTCACTAAAAGACAAATTCTGTATGATTCCACTTACATGAGGTACTTTGAGTACTCAAAATCATAAAGACAGAAAGCATAATGGTGATTGCCTGGGGCTGTGGAGAGGAGAATGGGTAACTACTGTTTAATAGGTATCGATTTTCAGTTTTACAAGATGAAAAGTTATGGGGATGGATGGTGGTGATGGCTACACAGCAATGTGAATGTATTTAACACTACTGAACTGTATACTTAAATATGGCTAAGGTGGTAAATTTTAGGTTATATGCATTTTACCACGATAAAAAAAAAAGAGCAGAAAAAAATTCTAAGCAATTTGGAGTAGCTATACTCCTGTCCAACAAAATAGACTTTAATGGAAATATATTACTAATGGAAAAGGAAGATTTTCTCTCCAAATTTGTGAGTTTTTTAATAACTCTTCTTGGGGTTCATTCTATCACACACAAGTGCAGTCTCTGAGATAAGATCTTATATTCTTCAGAGCTCTAGTACTTATGGAAAGTGTTTGACAGGCATACTCTAGGAGCCTGAGAGTTATTTTTATCAGTCTGTAAGGTTTTATGAAGTACCACGTCAGATCTTTTAGAGATCTTAATAAAATCTAAATTTGATCTGTTCTGTGTTCTGAGGCCGTGTCTTACCTTGAGAACACTTCACTGGCATAAAAGACTATTCTTTACCCTTTACATCTCCTCTAAACTCCATTTAAAAACTGCATCATTTGCTCTTTAGTTCATCTCTCTCTTTTCTCAAGGAAACTTCAACAAGCTCCCTGGAAATCTTCTTGGCTATATCAACAAGGTCATTAAGTTGATTTCTTTCCTTTCGTGAACAATTCTACAAAGAACAGCTCTGCTAAATTTTCCACCTTTCAATAAGAATCTCACTTTCTCCAGTAACAGTCCCTTCACTTTCCCTTAAGCCCTCACTGACAGCCTCCTGTGGCCCTTTGGGCTTCTGCTAATGCACTTCTGAACAATCTCCAATTTTCACTAAAACTCATTTTGAGATCTAGCCACCATCTTTATCCAATACCAAAACCAATGCAACATGTTCCAGGTTTTTATTGCAGCAGCACTCCCACCTACAGGTGTTATATCTTGATGCCGTTATTATCGCTGCGTAACAAAGCATTCTAAAACTCAGTGGCCTAAAACAGCAACAATCATTGTATTATCTCTCATGTTTTGTGCGTCAAAAATTTATGTGGTAAGGGCTCATCTTTATGGTTCTCTCTCAGGGTCTTTCATTAGGGAGACAATATGCTTGGAGTTCATGGACCTCTTCATGTAATCTTGGGGTTTCCCCGGGTAGTTTGAGCTTCCTCACATCATGGTAGCCTCAGGTCCTCAGTACTCCTTACATGGCAGCTCAGTGTTCCAACATTGGTCTTCCAGCAATTAAGGAAGAAGTTCCATTGTCTTTTCTGACCTAGCCTTTCAGTCACACCTGGCACATTCTATAGATTACAATTGAGACAGAGATTCTCCCAGATTTGAGTGGAAGAGAATTGATCTCCACCTCTTGTTGGAGGAATGTAAAGATTCTCGAACAGGGATTGGGACACTTCAGCATGTTGGCCAAATCTGGCCCATGACTTAATAATATAAATAAAGGTTTGTTTGTTTTTTTAACACAAACACATTTCACTCATAAAATTCTGTATTGTCTAC
The DNA here is from genome assembly GCF_011800145.1 of Mirounga leonina. Classification (NCBI taxonomy): domain Eukaryota; kingdom Metazoa; phylum Chordata; class Mammalia; order Carnivora; family Phocidae; genus Mirounga; species Mirounga leonina. The sequence continues at coordinate 13,379,050 of NW_023270454.1, forward strand.
AGCTGCTTTTGTATCAGGGTTGAGTAGCTCCAACAGGCACCATGTGGCCCACCAAGCTCAGACATTTACTAGGTGTCCCTTTACAGAAATGTCTGCTGACCCCTGTTCTAGGTGAACAAGTAGCCCCAGGAGGTATTGTTGTGGCCATTTTTGAAAAATACAAGCTCGTTAATTTTGTAACAAACACATTAATCTGCAACAAACATGTTGACTTTTCAGGGTGCATGAAAAAGTTTCAAGGATTAAGTGAATGAACACTCTCAAAGTAAAAATTGAGGAAATACAAATTCAGTTTTGTCTTTGAAAAATTAAGTTACTCATTCATAAAATTCAAGGTGGAATATATACCATCCAAGTCTTTGGACTAAACAAAGGCAGATAAAATAGTTCTAAAGACGTATATAAAACACAAAAACAAAACAACAAATGGACTAAATTGAGGAACAGAAGTAAAATCAAGCATCAGTTATTACAATAAATAAATGAACTAAACATCCCAATGAAAATATAGATGTCACCTAGAATTTTTTATGATCTAAAGTAGACATATCATATAAAATACATGCTGAAAAATGAGCACACAGTTTTCCAATAAAGAGATAGCATGTCATAGTACTTAACAGCAAAAAACTTTGAACTTAGTTACTTGAATTCTGACACTACCAACTAAATGACTTTTGATAGATTACTTTCTCTGAGATTGTTTCCTGATGTGTAAAATAAGATTAGAGAATCTACCCAATATCCTTCCATGAAAATGAAATAAGATGATGTGTGTAAAATGCTCAGCATCATGCTTGATATTATTAAATGCTCAATGAATAAAATTTCTTTATTACTAAGACTAAAAAGATAGATAAAGACATATGATGTATATTTTCACTTCCACACACTGGTTGTGTTTACAAAATGTCTGAAAAGCAGCATGGCAATATGTATCAAGGCCTTAAAAGTTCATGGCAATGGGATATATCAAAGAAATAATAGTTACGTGCAGAGATATTTGTTTCCAAGTATATTAACCACAGCTTAATTTATAATGAAGAAATAGACGTAATCCTAAAGCTCCATAGTTGAGGCATTATTACATTATGACATAATAATATGGAATTAATAAAAATAATATTACCAAATGTTACTTCGTGGCATGGCTCCTACCAGTTAAAATCAACTTGATCCTTCCAGTTTTCCAGGCTACAAAACTTGGAGTCATCTTGACTCCTCTTTTTGATTTGAAATCTGACCTACTATTCCATATCTGACGTCCCTTCAAATACAGTGGCTCTGACCGCTTCTTACCACTTCCTCGGCTACCACCCTAATCCAAGCCACTATTGGTCCATCCTGGATGATTTCAAGAGCCTCCTAACTGGTCCTTCTGTTTCTGCCCTTCCCCCCTTCTCTTGAAACAGCAGCCAGAGTTATCTTGTTAAAACCTCAAGCAGGGCGCCTGGGTGGCTCAGTTGGTTAGGTGACTGCCTTCGGCTCAGGTCATGATCCTGGAGTCCCGGGATCGAGTCCCGCATCGGGCTCCCTGCTCGGCAGGGAGTCTGCTTCTCCCTCTGACCCTCCCCCCTCTCATGTACTCGCTCTCTCTCATTCTCTCTCTCTCAAATAAATAAATAAAATCTTAAAAAAAATAAAATAAAATAAAACCTCAAGCAAACCATGTCAGTCCATTGCTACAAACCTCCATGTCTGCTCCTCTCAATGAAAGTAATCGCTGAAGGACTTACGGTGACTTTTAAGAGCCTTCCTAATTTGTGTTCCCTATTACTCTTCTGACATAGCAAACCTGCTGGACACAATCCAACATTTCTGATAGCTCTGGAGACAAACATCCCATCACCTCCCAATCCCATTCCCCAGATACATAATGTACTTGTTTGCTCTTATCAGTAAGTACCCATCATTCTCTCATTTCCACAAAATACTGACGGGAAGCTTTTCAGTCAACTCCTTATTTTCCATATCCACAAAGGGAAGAGACAAACCTAGAACTAACTATTATTGTATTAAGAATTGTGGTTTTGTACTTCTATCTGAACAAGTCTGTTCCTGGTAGACTGAGAAGTCACAATATTAAAACTGAATATTGCAGTCATGCTGTGAAGACTTTGGTCTAAAGATAGAACATAAGTAAATTTGCTATACTTGCTAGGATTAGATGATACCACTTTTCAGCTGGTGGAAAATAGGAAACGAAGCCATGCTTTTTTTTTTTAAGATTTATTTATTTATTTTAGAGGCGGGGAGGGGCAGGAGGAGAGGGAGAGAGAGAATCTCAAGCAAACTCCATGCTGAGCACAAAGCCGGATGTAGGGCTAGATCTCACCAATCTGAGATCATGACCTGAGCCGTAATCAAGAGTCTGACGTTTAACCGACTGAGCCACCCAGGCGCCCCAAAGCTGTGCTTTTAAATACCAATTATCTGTCTTATCCCATAGATTATCAGTCAACAATCTGAATTACTATTCTGCCTACTGAGGTCTTAGGTCCCCACATCAAATTAGAACTAGTTGATTTAAATACTAATATGTTCTTCAAATCAGGCAAGTCTCATGTTTTAAGTTTTGCTACTAATAGGTATAGTAAAAATGCATAGTAAAGACTTACTTGGTGGAAATAGCAAGAGTTACCAAGAAGGTCTTTGGTCGGGGAATCTCAGATATTTTTAACTCTATTTCGGTTCAGCATGTAGCTAAAATCTACATAATCTTCTATGTAACATTCTATGTATTAAAGCCACTCTGAGGCCCATTGAACACTGTGGAAAATTTTCCCAGTAGATCAGCCCATTTGCAGAACCAGGTGTTTCTGTAATTGTGACACTATGAAAAACATTCATAGTGCTCTGAGGTCCTTTAAACTCTCTTTCCACCTGTGCTTTCTGGTTGAGTCCAGTGGCTGCTTATGCTTTTCAGGGATCTCCTTGTTTATGTAGGTGTGTTTCTTTGTTTCTGAATTTATTTTGCTACATTTTAAAGAGGAAAATTTATAGAAAAAGATTTAACAAGCTGAGGTTGGGAGTCACTCACATTTCAACCAGGTGCACTCTTAACGCACAGGTGTAAACTGATGAACAGGTAAGGAAAGCATGATGTGAGCTGCAGTCTCTGAAGGATTAATTGTATATGTCCATAATGAATGTATCCCAAGGTGCATTTTAAACATCTGTGATAAATTAAAGTATTTTCTTCCTTTTTTCCCTCTTTCTAGTTTCTCTGTGTCATTTATATACATACAGTAAGCATAGCCTTTATTTGGATATCATGGGAATCAAGGTCTCTTATTCATTATTGAATATAATTTTATAGGAATTTTTATTTTAAGATAACAAACACATTTTGACTCTTCTAAATAATTATTTTTATATTTGAAAATAGCTTAAGAGTATTATATTAAGGACATATTTTAATTTCTTAATCTAGATAGTAATACAATCATTTCACCCAGGTCCATGCCTTGAAATTCCTTTCAAATAGGGTAATTTTCAACTGTGTTACTCAGTTTCCTCACTCTAGAAAATTTGGAAGATATCCATTGTTAAAATTCAATTTCTAATGGGTTTTCTGTGGTTCACACCTGGGAGCATGTTAGCTATTTACTTTTGTAGCTAATTTATAATAAAATAATACATAAAGGAATGAAAAAATATAATCTCTGAATGAAATTTAATACAGTACTAGGTCTCAATAAAAACCTTTCTTCTCACAATTTATGTAGGTAAAAATGGAGGTTTGTGTCAACAAATTATATTTTAAGAAAAATGTTGCATTTTTCTCATGACATTTTGGAGATTCCAACATTTACATCTACATTGATGTCATTCAAAAGAAAAGGGAGATACTTTAATTATACTGACATTTGCAAACATTCAAGTATTTATCAGCATTCATTCATTCAACAAATATAATTGCATCCCCATTACACACTACATGAGATCAGACATCCATTGGACGTCTGATCTCATGTAGCGTGTCATAATGGAAATGGTTACTTTTCACTCAAGTATTTTGAACTTAACATGCTAGATAATAGGAGTGTCCCTGAACTGCAGAAAATTTGAAGCAATCAGTGCCTGGCCATTTGAAGGGAGAAGGTTCTGGTTGTTGCCTCTTTTTTTTTTTTTTAACTTAACAGAAATTTATTTTCTCTAAGTTCTAGAGGCTGGAAGTCCAAGATCAAAGCCTCCAGGATTGTTTCTCCTGAAGCCTCTCTCTTTGGCTTGCAGACATTCGCTTCTGGGTCCTCACATGATCTTTTCTCCACACACATATACCCTTAATGTTTCTTCCTCTTCTTAAAAAGACACCACTCCCTTGTGCAAGACTGTTGAATCTCAGATCTGTATCTCTGAAACAAATAATGCAATATATGTTAAGAAAAAAAAAAAAGAAGAAGGTAGCAGGAGGGGAAGAATGAAGGGGGCGAAATCAGAGGGGGAGACGAACTATGAGAGATGATGGACTCTGAAAAACAAACTGAAGGTTCTAGAGGGGAGGGGGGTGGGAGGATGGGTTAGCCTGGTGATGGGTATTGAGGAGGGCACGTCCTGCATGGAGCACTGGGTGTTATGCACAAACAATGAATCATGGAACACTACATCTAAAACTAATGATGTAATGTATGGGGATTAACATAACAATAAAAAAATTGTTAAAAAAAAAAAAGACACCACTCCTGGGGTGTCTGGGTGGCTCAGTTGTTAAGCGTCTGCCTTCGGCTCAGGTCGTGATCCCAGGGTCCTGGGATCGAGCCCCGCATCAGGCTCTCTGCTCCACGGGAAGCCTGCGTCTCCCTCTCCCACTCCCCCTGCTTGTGTTCCCTCTTTTACTGTGTTTCTCTCTGTCAAATAAATAAAATCTTAAAAAAAAAAAAAAAAGACACCAGTCCTATTGGATTGGGGTCCCACACATATGACCTCATATAACCTCAATTATCTCTTTAAAGGCTTTATCTCCAAATAAAGTCACCTCTGGGGTTAGGGAACACAATTCAGTCCATAACACAGATTGACTGGAGAGGTACTAGAAGGTACACGTTATATGAGTTTTGTGCAATTGGGGCGAATCATGTAACTTCTCTAAGCATATCTTTTCCTTCCTAAAGAATAGTGACTAACATAACATAACAAAATTTAAAAAAAAGAAAAAAGTAAAAGAAAAACACACGGGAGTGATAAACATCAAATCCAGGATCCAAGGTAGTTATTGGGGGTGAATACACAAGGGCATTATTTTTTGCACTTGCTATCTATATTAAATATTGCATCTTCTAAAAATTATTATAACATTGAGTGTTAGAAGAATTTATAATGCTAAACGTTATAAAGAATAATTTATAATGGTAGGCATTATAAATTACTCTCTGCTCAAGTGGACTTAGAAGTGTAATATAGAAAAGCAGTCAATGAGTATAATCCTAGTCATTTTAACATAAAACATCAGAGAGGAAGACCCAATACCAGTTTTTAAATTAACAACTGAACAAATGTAATAAGATATTGGAACTTCAGGTGCCTGGATGGCTCAGTCGGTTAAGCGTCTGCCTTCAGCTCAGGTCATGATCCCAGCGTCCTGGGATCGAGTCCCGCATCAGGCTCCCAGCTCAACGGTGAGCCTGCTTCTCCCTCTCCCTCTGCCTGCCTGTCTGCCTACTTGTGATCTCTCTCTCTCTGTCAAATAAATAAATAAAATCTTTAAAAAAAAATTAGGAGAGATACATTAAAAAAAGAATAGTGACAATAAATAGTTGATGTCAAATTATTTGTTCTTACTTGACCCATTTTTTTCAAACTGTTTATTGCAATTCTTTCTATTGGCACACAGGTAACAGAAAACGAGGATCATTTCTCAGTAAGTTTTAGTGAAATAAAGGAGGCCATTAGAACTTTCAAGGTCAGGTCATAGGTTGCACATTGACAGTCCAGGGGCCAGAAACAGCTTGCAAGCTGGCTATTGGCCTGCACAGTGTTCGCATTTTTAAAATTAATTGCCAACTTTTAAAAGTCAATTGAACTCATATAAAAGTCTGGATTTCCAACTGGGCCTCTCTTTAAGCATGGTAGTAATAGATTGGCGTGAAATATCAAGGTTGCCACTGGGGATATGGTTTCCCCACTGAGCCAAAGTTCCTGATGCATCTGCACACTGGCAATTGCTGCTTATTATCACATTCGTGCTGTGATTTGACAGAAATATATTATTACTTATACTTGGTCCCTAGGTTGCTGCTTCTTGATCGCCAAGTGAAATTATAGGCTGTTGAAGAAAGAAGCAATAAAAAATAAGTCTTTGTAGTTTAGTCATAAGAAAGGATGGAAGAAATCAAAGAAATGATAAAAAGTCATAAGAAGGAAAGAATGGACATAAAAATATCCTCTTGATAATAACACATGTAGATTTAGGGTCCTTATTTACACTTGTGGGTATTTTGAGTCTCACCATAAAAATAAGCAACCCAGTTACACAAGCACACTCGCTGCAAACAGACTGGACACTCCCCATGGATACATGAAAAGCCTCCATGTTAGAATTAACATTCTTCTAGCAGTTTCTTCAGCTGTTGTTATGATTAAACTGTTAGCTCTGCTCTGTGGACAGCGCACCACTGAATCCCCCCTCATTCACTTGGAAATGAAGATGAATGCCTGTGAGAAAATAAGAGCTGATTCTGAGGGACTTCATAGAAATAATCGGCTTGAGGCACGCAACCTGCATATTAGAGGCTGAATGGCTGGTTTGGAAGAAACTGAGAGGAACAGGGCTGCCAGGCTGCCCCCCACTGAGTCATAGCTTTAAACAAGGCCTTGACTCACAGCTATCAGGCTAGAACGGCCATTTCCCTGGCTCCTGATAAGCCCGTCTCTTTTTATCCAGAGGTTGGGCCTGTGATTTAACATAGCAGTGACAGCGATAGTTATCCCAAAAAACATCCTTAACAACTCTCCTCTAATACAAATCACTTATTCTTTGTGAAAGATGAGTGAGTCATGCAAGGAGCAGACTGCCCATTAGTGGGACATTGTTAATTTGCTCTTTAATTAGTTTAGTGGCATATAATTGTTTGAGGTCAAATAATAATTAAATTTTTGTACACTCCTTCTTTTCCCTGGTAAATTACCACTGGACCACCCTCCATGATAAAGGATCTCTAAATAACACACAGGATGCTTGCTGTATAACACAAGGAAGTGTGTGATTTTTCCCTACAAAAGTCCCCTTTAAAAACAAAATTTCTTCATGAGAAGAATCATTCTATCATTATTGATTAGAAGTCTCCTTTTAAGAATAAAAATCGTCCAATACAATTGTAATAAACTTTTTTCTGCTAATTCAGTGAGTTTATCTGAAGAAAACCTAAAATGCATCAATTTTTAATTGTTGCTATAAATAACAAATATTAATTAGACTTATAAATATTTAAAGAATATTTAGAGAACTCTACCAAGAAAACGTTTAAGTACTACATGAAAGTCAAGTTGGCTTCCCCAACTACCACAAAGTAAAGAAATTGTCTAAATTATCTTCTGCATCTTTTTTTTTTCTAGAAGCAAGCACTAGATGGTTATTTAAGATGAGTCAGCTAAAAATCTCACAAAGTTCTGCTCAAAAATTAGAACATAGAACTTATTTTCTTCTTTTGTCTTAGGGATTGGAGAAAACTTGTTCATGATAATATTAAATATTTTGAATCATATTTTAAAAAACAATTTAAAAAACAAATTTAAGAAAAGCACGATTACTATCATATTCATAAGCAGTGAGGACTGAGAAAGGCTGTCTTTGAGTTAAAAACATTATTAACAAAAAAAGTGTTCTTAGCTTTTCGCCCATAAAATTATATTCTTGAAAGTGAAAGCTATGTCTCCACCATGTTGCACTAAATTGATAGTTCTGAGCTGATTGAGTATATAAGTTCTGGTATATACCATAATCTTCTCTAGAAAGAAAATACAGCACCCCAAAAATGTATGTTGATCATATTAACATTTGTAGGATAATTTCAACAGGTACTTTGCTAATGTTCACCCTCACTTAGCTAGAGCGTCATAACTTCCGTCAGATAGTAGAAAAGAAAGGTCTCAGGAGGGAACTTTACAAAAAATGCAACCCTATCTGGTCATTAAAATAAGTCTTACAGGGACACGTGGGTGCTCAGTCGGTTAAGCGTCTGCCTTCGGCCTCAGGTTATGATCCCAGGGTCCTGAGATTGAGCCCGCATTGGGCTCCCTGCTCGGCGGGAAGCCTGCTTCTCCCTCTGTCTGTCACTCCCCCTTCTTGTACTTTCTCTCTTTCTCTCTGACAGATAAATAAATAAAATCTTAAAATAAAATAAAATAAAATAAAATAAGTCTTCCAAGGACTTTTACCAACAAAGCATTTTGTGAGATTTTTTTCAGTAAAGTAGACTCCTTTACACAGGATTAGCACGAATTAGTAAGACTTCTCAATAAGCACACAGGCACACTGAAAACCATGGCCAGACAGTACTTACAGCAGTGAAAACAGATCTTGTTCAGAAACTATTGCAATAGGGAGAAGAGCTCAGGATGGAACTGGCTCAGTTCTGAAAGTGACAAGAACAAGTAGGGATTTATAAAGCCAAGGAGCAGCTTGGGGTGGGAGCTGAAGTTCGTGGATGGAAAATTATTAAAAGAAGACATCAAAGGTAGGAGGGAATTTTTGCTGAACTGACCCAGCAGGATTCATGCTGATAGCAGGGTCAAGGTGATCTGATATCACCTGGGAGATCGTAGGGGATGAGGAATTTGGCAGATATCAAGGGCAATCAAATATCAAAAGTGGGACATTCTCCCCAACCTGGCTGGGCAAGATTGGTGCTAAAACTGGGCTCTGCAGACTCACAAGGATGGGGTCAAGATAGAGGTCTAGTTGAAAAAAAGGCTCAGAAAAGCCTGAATAAAGTTTGGTCAAGGAGAGAGCCTTTGTTAACACACACACACACACACACACACTTACATTTCCATGTAATTATCTACATGTAGAATTTGCCCATTTACAGGGGTGTTGGCAAAATGCAAAATAACCCTGCTGGCCATGTTCAAGTTGAGGCCAATTGGAACCATCACAAATATTAACTTTGACAAAAGGAATGAGCCCCTAAGCAAATAGAGGCTAATTTTGCTCTCCTGCCCTCCTATCATGTAATCAGAACAAGATTCTCAAAGCTTAACAGATTTCTTCTTTATTCTGTTCATCATAAATGAGAGATGACTGTAACATTGATAATTGCCATTTTGAATGGTTTCGAACTTTCACTTTGAGGTAGAGCTGGTGTCCTCATTTGCCCAAAGGAAAATTATAATCCTGAAAAAAAGGCGCAAAGGGTAGCAGAATGTGCCACCCAAAAATATGGGGGTTATTTTGAGCTAAAGGCCATTGAGAAACAGTAGACATAGGAAAAATTCTTTTTAAAAAAGGGCATAAGTTTTCCTTTTGTAAAGGAAATTTACATTTATAAAGGTGTCCCCCCACCCTCCTGTACAGGAAGAAGAGAACTATCTTTACCTTTATAAAGACATCTTTGATCTTGTCAGATCTTTTCTCATGGTCTAGCCCGATTCTCAATAAGAAACCTTTCAAACTTCTGCCTCAAAGGTCTTGGCCTGATTTCTCTTGTTCTGGGAGTGGATGAGAGGCAAAAACTGACTATCTTAGTTCAACAGTCCCCCTTTTACTTTTGCCCCCTACTTCCAATATGGTGTTCTTACCTTCAGCAAGGCCTTCTGCTCCTTCTATCTCAAATCCTCCAGTTTACCCTCTCTAGAGATTAAATGCCCAGGCTTCTGTTAGGTCATGAAGTGTGTGTGTGTGTGTGTGTGTGTGTGTGTGTTGGGACCTATTTCCCAGCTACAAGGAGTGCTCTTAATTCCTCCTTCAACAGACTCCTGACAAATCCTTCTTCTCTCCACTCCATCTTTACACCATTGTCAATAATACCTGGTCCCAGATTCTTGAATCATTTTAGGGTTCTGTGTTACAAATCAGAAAGTGTCTGCATTTCCCACATTATGGCTGAGGCTTCACATTTCTGGGAATCTGTTCCTTTAGTGTCCACTTGTCTCACCAGTTCCCATTTTTTTCTTTGTCTTTTGTGTATGTACCAACTATATAGATACCTTCTTAGTCATGTTAGTGGGCTTACAGGATGGAGGGATGATATATGCCTACATCTTTGATGTGCCAGTTAGTACTTGTGGTAGCCGAGGTGATTTTAGGAGGGTGAAAGATATGATGGACCCAAAGATCTTTCAGTCCAAAAGCAAATACTTCCCAAATTAGTAAATACTTCTGAATTGTTTGAAGTGGGAAAAGAGAGGAGGGAAATGATATTTATCAAGCAGTTAGTTGCAGCATAGTAGGCTGGTGGTTTACACACTTTAAGTAAGTTTTCTTGACAAGCCTACAGTGTAGTTACTCATGTGCCCACTTTAGAAATGGTAACCTGAGCTTAGTTAAAGAGGGCTGAGAAACTTAGTTACATAATCAGGAAGTGTAAGAGCCAGGATTTGCAACTAGTCTGTTTGATTTCAAAACTGGCACCTCTCCGATGTACCCTATTATTCATTATCATCAAAAACTAATTATAAGAACTTTAATAACCAGTCAACACTAAATTTGTACGTCGGAGGTAGATAGACCTGTGAATGAAATGTATTGTCATTATTTTGGTAGATTACCAAGCTTACATTTATAAGCTAAAAGTTTAGATCTATAAATTGAAAAGATACAGAAAAGCTCACGTTGTGAGGTAAAAGTGACATTACATGTGTAGGGCACTGGTGTTAAACACTTAACAACATCATCTCATTTGATCATAAAAACAACAGTGTTTTTTAAGACAGGAAAATGAGAACTTAGAAGAGCTAAATAAATTGGCCACAAGTGCATAGCTGTGAAATCAGGCTTTAAAACAAGGTCTAACAGACTCCAGACTTCTAACTCCCAAACACTCTCTACGTCACTTCCCCCAAAGAGTCCAGATTGACTGACCAAATGCCCAAGACTCTTCTCTATACTTCATCATTAATTTACTGTGACCATTCACAATTCAAAGAATCTCTCATGATATAGCCTTCTTCCGCTGTACACATCAAAAGTTCGGCAGATGGTCTCAACCAGGTTCACCATGGAGCAGACCCACACATCTAGAACCACAGCTAACTTTGGTCCTCAAACATCAACCTGTCCTGTTATCATCAAATGACTTTAAATTGCAAGGCAAAGACATTTTAGAATTGAACTCAGATGAGTGTCTAAATTTGACCTAATGTCCTTGGATATTCCATTAAATGAAATTGGAGGATGCCTTGAAGGTCATAGAAAGCAGGATCTGGTATTTACCATAAGTGTTAAACTGATGCAAAGCTAGTTAGAAATAATATACTAGTGAAAGATTTATTTTTGCCTTTATAGGAGAACCTTGAATAAAAGAGAAAGAGAATAATGTTTGAGAAGAATACACATACATATATATATTCATTTTAGTTCCAATTAGTTAACATGCAGTGTTGTATTAGTTTCAGGTGTACAATATGATTCAACACTTCCATACATCACCTGGTGCTCATCATGACAAGTGCACTCAAGAAGTTTTTTAAAAAGGGTTTTTTGGCTTATTTATTTGGCAGTTTAAAGTCTCCCTCAACATATGAAGATAATATGTGAAAAGTGAATACCATAGTAATTTTTCCATTTACAAATACAGTTCCCTTTTTGGTATGGAGATAATGAGAAAGGAATATTACAGGAAAAGAAGATGTTGACATGTTACAGAGCTATAAGAATATAATGATAAAAGGCCCTGGGATACCAGGACGATGAGATGACTTACTGGCATCTTAAAAGTTTAATTAAAAAAAAGTAGTAAGACTTGCAAGAGGAAGGGGCACCTGGGTGGCTCAGTCGTTAAGCGTCTGCCTTTGGCCCAGGTCATGATCCCAGCGTCCTGGAATCGAGCCCCACATCGGGCTCCCTGCTCGGCGGGAAGCCTGCTTCTCCCTCTCCCACTCCCCCTGCTTGTGTTCCCTCTCTCACTGTGTCTCTCTCTGTCAAATAAATAAAATAAAATCTTAAAAAAAAAAGACTTGCAAGAGGAAGACTGAGTGAGTCAAGGCACTCTTGATTCCCATTCTCTTGTTCTCAAATATCTGTAAAATCCTTTTTTTAAATATTCAAAACAGCCAATGTGAATGAAAGAATAAAACACCTTTCAGATCCCAATACGAATCTTTACCATCTCCAGCATTTCTGAGAAAAGGTAAAGAGACAATACTAACAACTAATTTCAGCCTCAGACTTCAACCAAGGAAACCCACCCCCACCCCCCCACCCCCCCCGCCAATGACAAGATGCTGGGACAGGACTAGAAACTGGTCTCGTATGCTGTAAAAATTACACCACGGATCTCTGCTACCTCCATGGGGAACACCAGGCAGGGCCTGTAAGGAAGCAACAGGACTAATGAATAGTCTGAGCATGGAATCAATCTCTGATGTGAACTCTAAGTTTATTTGAGGTGAAAATAAATCTGCAGATATGTGGAATGCCTAAGCACAACCTTGAGGAGTGTAAATGGAAAATGGAAATAACAGAAATAGGGACATTGACTCATTCAGCCTCCTTCTACATCAAGATACATAGAGCATCTCTTGACCAGGTTATGACCAAACATCCCAGTTACATTGAACATTGATTGGCATATTAAGTCAAATACTTTGGGCATGTTTAAGCACCACCATCTGTCCAATGAAAAGTTATTCTATTCTAAGTAGACGTCTAACCAGGCAATTTGCCACCTAATCTGTTCCCATTGTGAAAACTATCTTTAGTTATCTCAACTATATTATGCTACAGGCAATTTTCCAGACCTTCTCATAATTGACTGAGTTTGGGGGGAAAAGGGACAATTCTATAACTCTTTCCTCATTATTTAATATCACCACAACCATGCTGAGCATTTCATTGAAAGGGGTAGAACTACCAAGGCTGACCCTCCCTAATATCGCCTTTGCACAAAGATAAAAATTCCAGTTCTTTCCTAGGTTCAGATAAGGGAAAAAGTTTCATAAATCCTCCATTTAAAAACTATGAACTCAGGGGAGACTGGGTGGCTCCGTTGTCTGAGCGTCCCACTCCCTTTCTGCTCAGGTCGTGGTCTCCCGCCATGAGATCAAGCCCCAAGTGGAGCTCGTGCTCAGCGCAGAGTCTCAGAGTCTGCTTAGGATTCTCTACCCCCCCGACCTCCAACCCCACTCACACTAGTTCTGCCTCTAAAATCAATCAATCAATCAATCAATCAATCAATCAATCTTTAAAAGAAAACCACTATGAATTTAGAGGGCCCTGAGCCTCAGACTTTAGTGTGTATAACAAATACCTAGAGAGCTATTAAATGCAGACTCCCAGGCTCTATCTCCAGAGATTCTGATTCAGTAGACCTAGGGTCAGATCCAGGAAATGTCAGTGTTTAATAATTTTCTCAGGTGGCCTTACCACAGATGATCCAAGACCCCTGCATGGGAAACACTGCAGACTAATGGAAAAACAAATGTGCCCCTGGTACGCTAGAGTGTAATAATTAGACTCTAATGTCATCAATGTGGTCCTTCCACGGTCATTGGGAAACTGGACAAAGCAGTCACATGGAAATTATTATATACTCTGTTCCAGGAAAAAATGGTTTATCCTCTTTCTTTCTGCATTACAGAGAGCTAGCTTCTCAAAATGTACTATGATCTCTTTTCTGGACATTAAATTGGTGGCTTTTATTTAATGGTCACATTGATCATAATTCCATAACTAATGAAAATTACCTGAGAGCTTTAAGAAGCATGGTGATGAAGAAGTAAATTATATCCATTTGGTATTTTCAGCATTTTCTGTTTTGTATTTCCCATTCTGTCTTAGAACTGAACTTTGGTAGCTAGGTCCCTTGAACTTCAAAGAAAATCCGAGTTAAAGGCTCAACATTTTCAATGTCATCACTAATGGCTACTGTTATCATTGCTGACATGAACTTATGAACTACTAAACTAAGCTTGATTTCATTCATATTAATCAAGATGTCAGATAAGAGCACTTACCCTATCTCCCATTTGACTTATAGGTCTCATATTTTCTTCCCTTAGAAAAGGTATCATCGTATCAGTTGAAAATTAAACTGTGGCTTAAAGTCAAGTGGTTAAATCAATTAAAGCTATGCTTAGATGTTTAAGAATACAATGCTCACCTAGAAGCTAGTGCATCATAGGAGAAAAGCTAATACTACCAGAGGAGTCCATGGGGAGCCATGTTAAAGACAAACAGAAGAGGGCAGGAAAGAGAGTGAAAGGTGTGGAGAAGGTTATAGAAGGTAGGAGAAGAACAGAAGAAAGTGACAGATTACTGATTCAGGAAGCATAGTACCTGACATTTAGTAGTTGTTTAATATAATTGGTGGGATTTTAAAATCCATGGAATTTTCTTTTTTTTTTTAAAGATTTTATTTATTTATTTGACAGAGAGAGACACAGTGAGAGAGGGAACACAAGCAGGGGAAGTGGGAGAGGGAGCAGCAGGCTTCCCGCTGAGCAGGGAGACCGATGTGGGGCTCAGTCCCAGGACCCTGGGATCATGACCTGACCAGAAGGCAGATGCTTAACAATTGAACCACCCAGGCACCCCAATCCACGCAGTTTTCTTAAAACTATGAACAAGCCACTTATATCCTATTTGGCCCCACTGCCACCATATGTAAAATATGATGGCATTGCTCAGAAGCCATGATAGAATTAACTTGGAATGTATTATACTTACACACTTCGAGAAACAGTCAAGAAAATAGGTGTTTAATTCTATCAACAGAATTAAAAAAAAAGGAGAGAGAGACAAACTGAAAGGAAATTTGATGGTAGACCTTTAGAAATTATAAAATCATCCCAAAAGAAATGTAAGATATGTTACTTTCTACTTCCTTTATTCTACTTTTGTTTCCAAAAAAACCTAACACATTTATAACCAATAGAAGCTGTATTTCTCATGTTCCTCATCTCATAAGATGGACTGATGGAATAGATGGAATAAGACAGTGGCCATGAAATGAAGGTAAATTTTGGTAGAGCAAAACATTTTTGATTGTCTTATTTCTGAAAGCACTTCTAAGTATTGTTGGAACAGAAGCCAATATATCATGAAGCCAATGAAGCTAAAGTTTCAGGGCCCCTCATTTGCCATTTTAGAGAGTGATAAAAATCATATTGTGAATATTTATCAAAAAAACTTCAGGTCATCTCCATTTTTTTAATAATGATAATGATTTAAAAAATAGCATAACAATTACTGAGAGATTACTATGTGCCAAGCACTATGCTAAGTATGTCATAGGCTTACTTAGTCTATTCAAAGAAGAATCACACTTGAGCTTAAGAAGACAAATACTACAACGTTGTCAAAAAATAGGTCTTTATTCCTTGCCTGTCACAGATGGCAATCAATCAGTGATAGATCACGAACGACTTGAAAGACTTGTAGTGCTTTATTCATCTTTGTCATTTTCAGCAGCACCTGGAAATAAGGATATGAACAATTGAATGGCTGAGTTAATTAATGTAATTTTACTGCCTATCTTCTGCCCAAGGCAACACTGGATGCTGTGGAATGCAAAGGATTATAAAATATTTTCTAATTTCAATCCGTGTGTGTATGTGTGGATGGAGGAGTGGGTAGATGGGGGGGGGTGGGTGTGCATGTGAGATAAATGATCTGGAAAAAAGAAAACAAATAGCACTGAGGCAAGTAAAAAACAGTGTGGCCCAAACCCAAAATACCTCATGTTAATTTTTCTGTATTTTGAATCCACAATTTCCTCAAAAAGCCAAATATGGCAAGAAAAGAGACCAAGTTGAAGCTCCCATTCATTATGAAATGTTTATCTCTGCCTTTTTCCCATCAGTGCAACTTGTACTGGATTTTTATTTCACAAAAACAATTCCTCTGAATTATGACATCCTCTGGTACTTTCTTTAAAGGACATATTCTTCCCAATTTTTAGGACTCACTTATATTTGGACTCACTTATATTTAGGACTCAAACTTATATTTGCCTCAGTTTCTCCACTGTGGTCATTGTTATTGACCTCATATTCACTATTATTTTTTGAGTCTTCTTAGGATTATCTTAGACTCCTTCCCCCACCTTGGCCCCATTCAATTATCTAGTCAATTATTCTTTTTTCCCCAAAAATATCCCCTTTAATTTCATTCCCATTTCAACTGCTATAATCAAAATTATATCACCTCTGTCCTGGCCCATTGTACAAATAATCTGACTAATCTTATTCCAATCCATTCATAAAGCTATGGCATAATTTCCTTAAAAAGTATGATTCTATTAAAAAGAAACCCCCCTGCTCTGGTTACAGTCTAAACTCCTCCTCTTTATTCAATGATCATGCTTTATCTTTTTAAGAAAGTAATCTTTAATCTGATAAAAATATAACTTTTAACACATATATATCATCTAAAGATAGAACCAAGTAATTATTGAGGATGAATTTTTGTTGAAATGAACCAGAGATTAATTGGAAAGTAGCATCCCAGATCAAATAATTAGAATTATGAATAAAATGGTGATGGCTAGATAAAGGATTGCCTGTGGGGAGAAAATTGTGAATGTCATTGACTGCACTTTTGAAATCTAAATTATATATTTTGTTTTATATTTCTTGGGTTCAAAATAATAATAATAAAAGGAAAAAACAGGAAAATATATGATTTAAAAAGTTCAAGAGAGTTAAGAATATGGCAGAGTAGGAAAAAAATGATCACAAAACATTGGAGTCCCTGAATTCTGTCTCAACTCCGAAAGCTAGATGAAATTTTGTTCAAATTCTCTACATTTGTTTCTTCCCCAAACTAATTTTCACTTACTTCTGACTTATTAGCAAATAATAATTCTCACACATGAGAATAACACAAAAAATACAAGGGATTGCTAAGGAACACATTTACAGCTCTCGTAGCTATACAGTTATAAGTCTGCTGAAAACATTTACCTCCTATCAGATAGGACACTGACTACAGTAAAAACGAACGCTTCGTTTTCTCTCTTAGAAATAATCTGAAGGGCACTGGGGTGCCTGGGTGGCTCAGTTCGTTAAGCAGCTGACTCTTGATTCCTGCTCAGTCATGATCTCAGGGTCATGGGATCGAGCCCTGCATTGGGCTCTATGCTCAGTTGGGAGTCTGCTTCTCCCTCTCCCTCTGCTCCTTCCCCCCCCCCCCGCCACCGCTCTCGCACGTGCGTGCTTGCGTGCTCTCTCTCTAAAATAAATAAACAAAATCTTCTTTAAAAATGAAGAAAAAGAAATAATTTGAAGGGCACAAAGATAGACCTTGTAAAAACCAAGATAAGTAAAGCAGGTGAATACATAAAAAACATCATATAGCTATTACCTTCAGAGGAAAAAAGGGAAGGAAAATATAGGTATAATCTTTCATACATCCTTAGGAAAAAAGCCAAAACTTATTTTTAAGAAGTATACAATCTATAAAAAATAAATTCAAAAATGCACAGTTAGTCATTGAGACTCAGACCAAAGAAAGGGCTGGGAAAGCAAGTGGCTTTCATTATTTCCAAAAGATTCTACGTGCCTTAGGATTAAAGAAATTGATGACAATTTATTTAGGTTCTCCTACAAACATAAATGATAAATCATCCTGTATGTGTTGCTCAATTTTCTAACTATGCATTTAATAGTGGGGACTTTTACAGTGTCCCTAATAGATTTGTACCAATTTTTTTCTTAAAGAATTTTAGGCATGTTGAAGAATTCTTGCTATTTCACCAAAAAGCCAGCCACATGGTCATTAAAATTTTCTGTGGCATTTAAACTTAATATGACTAAGACGTGGTTATAAAATAAAATAACACTCCATATTGGGAAACCTTTTAAAAAGCTGAATGAACCTTTTTATTCTACATACATCAGACTCTTAATGGCTTTTCAACAGTTTGGGCCATTTTGTGAAATTACCACAGCTGCTTCACATTAGCAGAGAAGTTTTGTTATAAAGGATAGAGTACAAGCTGCTAAGTCAGGCTCCATAGCCCCAAAGTCGATTTTGTTATTTATTCCTTCTGGGTCTTATGGTTTGTTTTGTTTTCTACTTAATGAAGACTTTCCAGGAATTTTTTAAAGAAAAAGCAAAAAAAAAAAAAAAAAAAGTCAAAATTATGTTCTCCCCAATGAAAATACCCAAACAATTCAATTCAATTATTTATTGAGTGTCTAATCATATTTAGCAATAGGCCTATTAAAATATCAAAATACATCCCCAGAACTTCTCAAATCCCTCCTTGCCATTTCCCTGAAACTGCAGAAATTAGAAAATATTCCAGCATAAGTGCATTGTTTTGTGAAAGAGGAAAAATTAATATCAAAAGAGCTTTTCTTTTCAATTTTAGCATCAGAATTAAAAAAAAAACTTTCACAAAACTCGTTTTATTACGTGGTACTCAGAATATCGCTTTGAACTGTGTACATTGAAACTATGAGTATGATCACGTAATGAGCAGGAAACTTAAGGAAGCCCTTGCTACTTTTTGTAGACCACATAGCATTTTACATTTGAAGCCAAGGAAAAACTTTACAACAGCTTAATATGGGCTTAATAAGACCGACAAGGTCTTGTTATTTCCAGTGACCTTGCCTCATGCAGGAAAAGCTCCTTGCTTTTACCCTAGATTATTTTGATTTCAATTAAAATTATTTCAATCGTCTAAAAATATTAGTAAATCTTTCTCAGTAATATTACTAAATCTGGACTGAGATCTGTCCTTAAATAACTAAATAAAATTGTGGCTTTTAAATGTTATTAAAATTAAAAGTCTGAATAATTCCTGAGGAAGGTAGAAATTTGCTAAAATCCACATACCTTCCTCTTGTGAGCAGTATGGGAAACTGCAATCATGATCATACAGTAGCCAAAATGGACTCTTTTTTTGTTGTTCTGAAGACTTGAGTACAGCACCTACATTGATAACATAATCTAAATTTAACTGCTTGATATTTTTGACTTTGTATTTTCATTCTGAAAACAAGACCACAGTCCAGAATATTTTCCTAAATGGTTAAGAGCCAACAATTTGAGATTACATACTTCACACATGGATCGCAAAGACCTTGATTAGTGTTAACTGATTTTTCTAATGGCCGGTGGAATACAAAAAAATAAAGCTGGCGATGAGGATGCATTTGTAAATTTGATTCCTGCTTTCTACATAGGAAAATAACTTTTGGTCTATCTACAGAAGAAAATTAAATTGAAAATAATTAAACATGTGTTTGGGATTATTTAAATTTATAAATTAGATGTAGTCCATGGCCAGATCAACAATTACAAGACACAACTGTGGTAGGGGTGGCAGAAGTGGTGAAGAAAGAAAAGAAAAAAAGAAGAAGGAAGGAAGAGAGGAAAGGAGGAAAGAAGGGAGAGAGAGAGAGAGAAAAAAAAAAGGATTCTCAAATGTTTATAGGCTCCATGTAGACATTGCCTCAGAAAGGCAGAGAAACTTAGAGTTTTCTATATTTATTATGATTACTTAAAATTCCACCTATTTGACCACTCTTTTATTATATATTTAAAAAGTACTCTATACAGGCTATAATGACATCATTATATACATACAATCATTATATACATACACGTATATATATTCAGCAACCTTTTCTAATATTTATGCATGTGGGCAATGAAAAGGCAGTATGCATATAAAATCCAAACTTCTTCAAAGTGAAACTTGAAAAGATTTTACATTTTGGATTCTGCTATTTTAAACCATAATATTACAATCCTAGTCAAAAGAAGTCCAGTAAGTCAATTCTAAGTTTGGGTCATCAATTCTATAAACTTAAATGCTCTATTAAGTCTTATTTATTAAAGACTTGACTAGCAAATATTTTTTAATTTAGAAAAGTTTGGTACATTTAAAAAAATAAAATAAAGTCTGGTATATTTAAATAAAAGAGTGTGAATCAAATTAGCATTCTATGTCAGCATATATAACATCATAATACGATTTAAATTTTTGGAAGTAGAACAATTATGTTGCTTACAAATAAATTATCAAGGAACACCATTTCTAGGATCTTACAATTTTAAAAATTGTCAAGATTAAATAGAAATTTTATATGTTTTGGCTCTAGTATTGAAATTATTTTTAAACAAAACTCAGGTATGTAATGATATTTTAAGCCAATCCAAAAAGTTAAAAAAAAAAAAGAACTCTTCTCTAATTTCATGGCTATTAAGAACATGAGGCTTTTTGGCACATTTTAATCAAAATTAACCAATATTAATAGTCTCAGTTGAATCATTGAAAAACTGAAGCCAAATATTAATTTAAAAGAAAGCTTAACCATAATTAAAATCTAATTAATCATAGAAACTTTGTCTTTATAAACAATTAAGGACTACTTTAATCCTAAACAGATCACTTATATTTACAGTGATTGGCAAACCTATTGCTTTTTTAATAAATATAACATCTAATAAGTTGTTCTTATAATAAGCAGAAACAGGTTGTACTTTCTAAATGTTTTTGAACATGCAGAGACCAACACATTTCCCTATTTTTGAGGTTGTTTTTTATCTGATATAAATTCTTGTATCTTTTCTTTTCACTTTCTATATCTTTGAATATCAGGAAGTGATGTTATTTGTTAGATGGTCTTTTGTGTATATGTGCGTGTGGTCATTTGTAAAGAGAATCCTGAGTGGAAAGGGGTATTATTTATTTATAATGAGAACAGGCTTGCAGTATCAAATTATTTTCCAGTATAAAAATAAAAAAATATAAAAGCAGCAAAGAAGAGGAGATTGTCTTGAATTAAGTTTTCACTATGTGCCAGAGACAAAAATGTCCTGTTTGCAAGATAAATTATGAGTCACATAATAAAGTTTTACTCTTGTACCCATTTGGACTTTTACTTTTTCTAAGACCTAAAAACTTGGCCTTTACAATAAATATAATATTTGTTACCATGAAACATTTGAATCATTTTATAAATTTCATTGTTATAACATACATATACTAAAGTACCCAAATCTTAAGTGCACAACACAATGACTTTTACATATAGATTAAGATTTTTATATATACATCTCAGATATAAATAGTAATATACAAAGATACATATCTTTAGCACTATTCAGATAGAGACTATTTTCCTACCTCTCCAGGTCAATAACCCTCTGAGGGAATCATTATTCTGATTTTTATCACCACTGATTAGCTTTGTTCATTATTGTACTTTTACATAAATGAAATCACATAGAATGTAGTTTTTTGATCTTAGTTTCTTTTTTAAATGTAACCACAATTCAATGTTTTTTTAATATATTATTCATAAATTTGAACAACCAACACTACTATCTAATTCTAGAACATTTTTATCACCCCAAAAAGAGCCCTGGGTCCATTAGCAGGAGCTCACACATTTGCCTATTCTAGACATTCCATGTAAACGATATCATACGATAAGTAGCCTTTCATGTCTGACTTCTTTGACTTTACATAAAGTTTTCAAGGTTCATCCATTTTGTAGCATGTATCAGGACTTCATTCCTTTTTATGACCAAATAGTATTCCATCATATGGATAGCCCACATTTGTTTATGCCCTAGTTAGTTGATGGACATTTAGATTGTTTATACTTTTTACTTACTATAAATAATGCTGCTATGAACATTTGTGTATAAATCTTCATGTGGACATATGTTTTTAATTCTCTCTTTGGTAGAATATCTAGGAGTAGGCTTGCCAATTCGTATGGTAAGTCTATGTTTACTTTTTGAAGAGTTGCCCAACTTTATTCCAAAGTTGAATCACTATATGAAACACCTGAAACTAATATTACACTGTATGTTAACGAACTGGAATTTAAATAAAAACTTTAAAAAAAACACAACAAAGTGGCCACACCATTTTAAATTCCCACTAGCAATGTCTAGGGGTTTCAGTTTCTTCCCAACCTCATTAACATTTGTTAGTCTTTTTATTATTATTATTATTATTATTATTATTATTATTATTATTATTATTATAGCCAACTAATGAGTGTAAAGTGGTATTTCATTATAGTTTTGATTTTCATTTTTTTAATAACTCATGACGTTGAACACTTTTTCATGTACTTATTAGCCACTCATATATCTTTTTTGGAGATCTATCTATTCAAGTAATTTGTCTATTTTTATTTGAGGAGTTACTCCCATCTTTTCTTCTAAGAATTTTATACTTTTAGCTCTTACATGTTGGTCTACGATCCATTTTGAGTTAATTCTTGTTCATGGTGTGCAGTGGATTTCCAACTTCATTATTTTGCATGTATAGATCCAGCTGTCCCAGAATCATTTGCTGAAAAGTTTATTCAATTCTCCCCTTAATCGTCTTACTTCATTCATTGAAAATCATTTGACCATAAACATAAGGGTAAATTTCTAAACTCTCAACTCTATTTTAATGATATGTATATCCTCATGCCAGTATCATAATCCTTTTTTTTACTGTAACTTTGTAGTAAGTGTAAATCCTCCAGATTTTTTCCTCTTTGTCGGAATAGACTTTGCTGGGGTGCCTGGGTGGCTCTGGCAGTTACGTGTCTGACTTGGACTCAGGTCATGATCTCAAGGTCAAGGGATAGAGCCCCTGAGCCCCTCCTGCTCGCTCTGCGCTCAGTAGGGAGTCTGCTTCTCCCTCTCCCTCTGCCCCTCTCTCTGTTCGTGCTCGAGCTCTCTCTTTCTCTCAAATAAACAAATAAAATCTTAGGAAAAAAAGAATAGATTTTGCCAATTTGGGGTCCCTTACATTTCCATGTGAAATCAACCTGTCAATTTCTGGAAAAAGAAGGACGAGGAGGCAGCTGGAATATTTATTTATTTCAGTCTTTTTAAATTTCTTTCAATGATGCTTTATGTTTCAGTGTAATAAGTCTCTTATTTCTTTTGTTAACGCTATTCTTAAAATATTCTTTTTAATGAAATTGATTTCTCAATTATATTTTTGGATAGGTAGAAATGCAATTGATTTTTGTATATTGATCCTGTATCCTTTAACTTTGTTAAACTGGCCTATTAGTTCAAATAGGGTTTTAGTGGATTCCTTAGGATTTTCTGAATAGAAGATCACATCATCTACAAAAAGAAATCGTTTTATATTTTCTTTCTATTTGAATGCCTTTTATTTCTTCTTCTTGCCAAATTTTCTGAATAGACCTTTTAACACAATGTTGAATAAAGTGATAAGAGCAGACATTCTTGTCTGGGTCCTGATTTTAGGAGGAAAACATTCTTTAGCCACTTAACATAGTGTTATCTGTGGGATTTTCATAGATAGCCTTCGTCAGGTTGAAGTAATTCCTTCTATTCCTGGTTTGTTGAGTGTTTTTATCACAAAATGATGTTGGATTTTGTCAATGGATTTTTTTTTTTTTTGCATACTGAGATTATCATGCACCTTTATGCTACTAACATGATGTACTACGTTCATTATTTTTCACATGTTGGGGCAAGATCTTTGGGTCCCCTCCCACCTTGGAAGCTTTGTACTATCACTTTGCTATCACTCAATAAACCTTGCTTGCTGCCAAAAAAAAATTTTTTTTTTCATATGTTGACCCAACCTTATGTTCCTGGGATAAATCCCACTTGCTTGTGCTATATATTCCTTTTTATATGTTTCTAGACTCAGATTACTGGTATTTTGTTGAGGATTTTTGTTTTTATATTCATAAGATATATTGGTCTCTAGTTTCTTTCTTTGTGATGTCTTTTTCTGATTTTGGTATCATAGAATGAGTTGTTGGGTATTCTATTCTATTTTTTGAAAAAGCCCTTTGAGGGATTATTGTTAATTCTTCTTAAATATTCTGGTAGAATTCACCAGTAAAGCCACCTGGGCCTGAACTTTCCTTTTTTGAGTAGTTTATAAACTACTAGTTTAAAATCTTTACATGTTGTAGATCTATTCAGATTTTTTTTTATTTCTTTGTGAGTCAGTCTCAGTCGTTTGTCTTTCTAGAAAATTTTCCATTCTGTATAGGTTATATAACTTGTTGGCAGAGAATTGTTCATAATATTTCCTTATAATCCTTTCTTATTTCTGTAAGATCAGTGGTGATATTTTCTCTTTTATTCTTGATTTTAGCAACTTGGGTCTTCTCCTCTCCTCTCTCTCTCCCTCTTCCCTCTTGGTCAATCTTCCTAAAGACTTGCCAAATTATTTTATCTTTTCAAAGAAACAGCTTTTGGTGTCATTGATTTTCTCTATTGTTTTTCAACTCTATTTAATTAGTTTCTACTTTAACCTTTAGTATTTCCTTATTTCTGCTTGCTTTGGGTTTTGTTTTCTCTTATTTTTCTACTTTCTTAAGATGAAAGTTTGGTTATTGATTTGAGATACTTCTTTTCTAATATAACTGTTTAGTCATAAATGTCCCTATAAGCACAACTTTAGCTGCATCCTATAACATTTGTATGTTGTGTTTTGTTTTCATTCATTTCAAAGTATTTTCTAGTTTCACTTGTGATTTTTTCCCTCTAGTACATACTTTTTGTTTCTAGTTTCTTTGCTCATCATTACGTCTGGTGAGATTCATTCATGCGGCTGTTTGTAGCAGCAGTTCATTATTGTTATTGATTTTTATATTCTCCTTAATAAATGTATTGCAATTATTATCCATTCTATCAATGGACATTGGTTTATTTTCAGTTTTTGTCTATTATGGCTAAAACTGCCATGTCTTTTGCTGGACATCCAAAGTCATTTCTCTTGGGTATATTTTTAGAAATGAAATTGCTTGATCGGGATAGGTTTAGTTT
This sequence comes from Mirounga leonina, assembly GCF_011800145.1. Lineage (NCBI taxonomy): Eukaryota > Metazoa > Chordata > Mammalia > Carnivora > Phocidae > Mirounga > Mirounga leonina. The sequence continues at coordinate 13,403,939 of NW_023270454.1, forward strand.
AAATGTCATGCCCCGTAAGGCTATGATTCCTAGTGCATAGCTCATAGCTTGAATTCTAAGAAAAATAAGATATCATCTGAGCTGAGGTAAATAAGGTATCTGGAAGGCTTACTTGAACAGTTCTACTTTACTTGCAAAATTTGGGGGATCATAATGCAATTAAGTTTCTATATGTGTGTGTGTGACTGGTCTGCTCTAGTGAGAGTGTTTTGGGGCAGATATTTACTTTGGGGTTTTCACTTGTTCATTATGTTCAACTTTTAAAAAGAAGTTAATTATATAAACTTAAAAGTAAGAACCATGTGCTTTTAAGTTTGATGCTAAATAAGAAGAAAGCTAGACAAAGGAATTTGTTTTAGTATGTAGATGCTGGTTTTCTTTTTATCATTGTTCATCTGACATGATAATATATTAATAGACTTAGGGTATGAGTACCCCAAGTAGTTTAAAATTATTAGAGGAAGAGCTCAAGGTCAATAAATATAACACAATATAATATATGGGTAATTAGATCTTATGTTTATATAAAAGCAGCAGTAATATATCAGATATGTATCAAACGTGCTTATAGAATGCATACATGTGAAAACTTAACACTCCCTTTGCACTGAAGTCCAAGGTGCATTTTAAATGTAATGAGTTAGAAGCAGGAAAAGTTTTAGTTCCTTATGTTTTCTTGGTGAACATGATAGGAGTATGAGTGAAGGTTTCTAGTTGCAATGTATCTGTAAGTTCATTCAGCTTCCACTATTAATTAAACAAATCTCTAGAGATGAGGGCTGATGGAAGGAAAAGTATAGTTAAGACTATCCATGAGTTATAATCATTACAACTTTTTTTCAGAAGCGACACTTCAGAAAAAATCTCTATCTAATCACAAAATTCAAACGGTTTCTTCTATCGTGTTCTTTTGTTTGTGACCAAGGAGAGTGTATGGGAAATAACCAAATGTTTCTAGTGAACATTTCTCATTGAGCATAGGAAAAAGTCGTCTCATCTAACCAAAGGCTACACTCTTGTTTCCTTTAGGAGGGGTTTAAAGACATATGTCTCACATATCCATTCAAAAGAAACAATATTAACATTTGGCTTTGCATTTTGTTAGTAATTTAAGTGTTTTCTTATAAGAGACTTCTCAAATTTTGGCCTAGATTATAGTTCATTATTTGGTAATTAAAGCAATTAAGTAAATTTCATTCCTACCTTGATTAATTTCATTGAATTTTCTACCATAAACATATTTCCTGAAAAATTATAAAACAAATTAAAAAAAAAAAAAACAGAACCAGGAATAGCAGATACTTTAAAGTACCTAAAGGTCTATCAGGAAGGGTAGCTTTCTTAAATTTGTTTCACCCATCCATAGTACAGAGTTTCTGTGATCACATGATATGAAAAGATGGCCTACAATGAACAAGTCTTAACAGTTTTTCTGTTCTTATTATGGGTAAATAGACTGTGAGATGCATACACAAATTATTTTTAATTAATTATCTATTACATGGGTAGCACATTTTATTTAAAAATTTTTCCTTAAATCCAATAACCTTACCAATTATGACAAGGCAAACATCAATCATTGTTGCCATATTTTTATTGTACCTTTCTTTGTAATAATTAACAACTATTTTTGTTTCTGTCATTAGAAAATATCAAAGAGGGCGCCTGGGTGGCTCAGTTGGTTAAGCGATTGCCTTCGGCTCAGGTCATGATCCCAGAATCTCTGGATCGAGTCCCGCATCGGGCTCCCTGCTCGTCAGGGAGTCTGCTTCTCCCTCTGACCCTCCCCCCTCTCATGTGCTTGCTCTCTCTCATTCTCTCTCTCTCAAATAAATAAATAAAAAATCTTAAAAAAAAAAAAAAAGAAAATATCAAAGAAAAGAAAAATACTAAAAATTTGTATTTGCTTTTATTGCCGCTATCTGTGTGTCTCTACTGGGTTAGTGTTCATGACAACAGAAGCCTGAAATCAACAAAGTTGACTTCGGTCTCTTCTTTCTAGAAATCCAAACTGGGTAACTTTTCCAAATGTAGATTTTCCTCAGTCAAAAGTCCAATTTTGAAGCATCCTATATACTTGTTGAATATTATCAGGAAGCACAACAAAGAAATCCATACCCAACTAAGTAAGACTTTGCTGAAGTCAGGTGCTCTGAAAATACCCAAGCCAAACTGGCTTGGAGCGCAAGCAATCTTAAGTGGTAACTTTGTCAGATAATGTCATCCAGGAAGTTTATTCTTATTATTGTGCACAAGTCATAATTTCCTTCACTTTTTAATATCCTGCTTCTGAGAATGTCATAGAATTCATAACTGAAAAGGACCAAGGAGTTCATATAGTCCAATTATCACTTATTATTGGATAACTAGTTATCAGATTTTTTCTTCTATACTCCCATTCCTAGAAAATAGATAACCACTTATCATCAGCTCATATTTTTAGAAACTTCCTTCTTGTATTTATTTCTTAAATTTATTTTTGTATTCTTATATTTATTAAGGTCAATCTCCTTGTAATCTCCTCCCTTTGATATTATTTCTGTCATCTGAGAACATTAGCAAGAGCAATCATTACCACCAGTTGAGGTCTTATAATGTGCTAGGAATGACAATAGGCATTTCATATACACTTACCATTTAATCCTCACAACTGAACTAGGAAGTAATTAGCTTTCATTATCCTCATATGTTCTAGATAATAAAAAGGGGTAACTTGCCTGATAGTATATTACTAAATTGCAAAGCTGTATTTTAAGGACAGATTTGAAAAGACTGAGATTTTCATATTTCTATATTCAGATAACAGCATTTAAAATATTTAAATATAATCATCACATCTCTGTAAGTCTGCTTTTTTTCCCCCCAGCTGAACGCACCCAGTTCCTTCCACAGTGTCTTCTATGTTAGTGTTTCCATGATTATACTATCCTGTCCACTCTGCTCTGGGCAGCTCCAGTTTGCCAATATCCCAACAAAGTAAACTACCCAGAAGGGGGCACAGTGCTCTGAGTCTTACCTAGGTAGAATGTAGAAGCATACTACAACTTTCCTTTCTTCAAATATTAGTGTTTCTAGTAAGGCAGAGTGAAATGACCTAATTTTTATAGCCTCATTTTAGAATGAGATACGTGTCAAAGAAAATTTTTAAGTCTCTTTTATAGGTTCTGCTGTTTAGTCATGCTGCCCCCGTTCGTACCTGTATAAATATATGTCTACATTTTTTTCATGTAGACTCATATTAAATTTGATCTTGTCTGTATTAATCTATTAATCCCAACTAGTGAAAACTATTTTAAATAATAAAAGTAATATCTATTGCATTTGCTATGTCTCGTAGCTTGCAATCATTCTAAAATTTGACAATTGACTATGTCTTTAGTCAAAGAAATACTTGAAAGTGAACAGGGCAACTATATAGTAAAACACAGTAAAGAAGAATCCTTGCAGAGATAAATTTCAGATCTGCACATCTCTCTCTCTCTCTCTCAGAGGAATAATAGAGTACGTCACTAAGACATTGAAAGGTTGACCAAATCATGAATAATAAATGCATGGCTGGTTGACTGGCTGGACAGATGGATGGATGACTAATAAAACTCTGAGGGAGTGATATTTTGTTAAGGAAGGTGATGAGACACTAAAGACAATATTTCATCCTTAGCTAAATGAGACACGTGGGGAAAACCTACTGCATGAGGTCCCCTTCTGTCTGACAAATGTTGGTAGTGAAAGAAGTTACCAAGAGAAAAGCCAGTGAAATAATGAAAATTATTTTCCTTAGATTGGTACAATTTTCTGAATGATAAAACAGACAGTAGTTTATGCAGTAAATAAAGCTTTAATCATGAATTACAGAGCTTCCCTTTCCAAAGAATAGCTGCATTTGATTCTCAAAATCCCTTGTTTTCCTTCCCAATCCAAGGAAAACAGGCATATAAAAAAGCCCAGTTCTTCATTTCATGCCCAGAAAGTCGGTGTGCGTGTGTGCGCATGTGTGTGCGCACACATGTGCGTGTGTGTGTGTGTGCGCGTGCGCATGATTTCCTGAGGCATATATTGTGCCTCAACACTCACTAAGACACAAAGTTAAATCTGTGCTGCCCATTTGCAGCTGTAAAAACCCAAATATTGGGCAGTGCTGCAATTTAAAGGGAATGAAATAGTATAGCTTCCTAAGGCACAGAAGTAGGATCTATGAATGAAAATGTCAGAGAAATGTATTTGGCACAACTGAAGGAAAAGTTTTTAAAGATTAGAAAGGGAAACTGATATTCGTGAATAAATAAGTTTAAATATATGACAAGTTGATTCTTGTTCCACTAAATGGTTCTGAACAGCTGATGGGAGGAAAATAGAAGAACTCAATTATAAGTTTCAAGCAGCATTCTTTGTTGTGAGAACAGACTTTATTTTAAATATTAAGATAAACTTGTTTCTTTTTCTAGATAAACCAACCCAATGAGTTTTATAAGTGTAAAAACTAAGAAAAAATGTCTTCTGGGTAAAAAAAAAAAAAAAAAAAAAAAACAGGACAATGTATTACCTAAGAAGCTAAACTATTCTACATAATGGGGAAAAGGTGGTTAGTTTCTTAGTGGTCGCTAATTTCTCCGTAAGCAGCAGGGGGGAAAAGTCCATGGCCATAATACAATCTTTCCCTTAAACTCAGATTATTATAATTATTTTAAAATGTTTATTTTCTGGTTCCTGGTGGCTCAGTTGGTTAAGCGTCTGCCTTCGGCTCAGGTCATGATCCCAGTGTCCTGGGACTGAGTCCCACGTCAGGCTCCCTGCTCAGTGGGGGTCTGCTTCTTCTTCTCCCTCTGCCTCTCTTCCCCACTCGTGCGCTCTCTCTCTCTCAAATAAATAAAAATCTTTAAAATAAAATAAAATAAAATTTTTATTTTCTTAGAATCAGTCTAGAATTCCCTGTACTGACATATGGTAGGCCCCCCACATCTGTGTCTCACTTGTAACAGTTTCAGTTACCTCTGGTCAACTGTGATCCAGATGGCTGGCGATCTTCCTTCTGACATATTATCAGAAGGTCAGTAGTAACCTACTGCTATGTCAAATGCCTACCTTATTTACCTCACTTCATCTTATTATGTAGGCATTTTATCATCTCACATCATCACAAAAAGATGGATGAATATAGAACAAAACAAGATATTTTGAGAGAAAGACCACATTTATGTAACTTTTCTAACAGTATCTTGTTATAATTGTTCTATTTTGTAAATAGCTATTGTTGTTAATCACTTAATGTGACTAATTTATAAATTAAACTTTATCAAAGGTATGTACGTATAGGAAAAAACATAGTTTATAAGGTTTAGTACTATCCGCAGTTTCAGGCATCCACTGGGGATCTTGGAACATACATTTATATATATGTATGTATTTGCATATGTGTGTGTGTATATACATTTGTCTTAGTCTGTTTAGGCTGCCATAACAGAATACCATAGACCGGGTAGTTTATAAACAACACAAATGTATCCCTGAAAGTTCTGGAATCTGGGTAGTTTAAGATCAAGGTGGCAGCAGATGTGGTGTCTGGTGAGAGCCCACTTCCTAGTTCATAGTCAGACATCTCATTTTGTGCTCACATGGAGAAAAGGACAAGGGGGCTTTCAGGGGGTCTCTTTTATAAGGGCACTAAATCGCATTCATAAGGGCTCTGTCCTCATGATCTAATCACCCCCAGAGGCCCCAACTCCTAATATCATCACACTGGGGATTAGGTTTCAACATATGAATTTGAGGGGGTAACATAAACATTCAGTCTATAGCAATATATATGTATCTGTGTGTGTGTGTGTAATAAAATAAGCAGGAAAAAAAAACACAGATTTGGTGTTTATGCTAAGCTGGAAGACAGCAAAAGACTGACTTTGGGGAAAATACTGATGTTAGATTATTATATACTCTTAGAAATCTTATGGTTAGACCGTACTCCATATTGTGGGGGAGACATATGAAGTTTTTCCCCAAAGAAATCAGAGAGGGAGACAAACCATGAGAGACTCTTGACTCCGGGAAACAAACTGAAGGTTGTGGAAAGGGTGGTGGTTGGGTGGGTGGGGTAACTGGGTGATGGGCATTAAGGAGGGCACATGGTGTGATGAACACTGGGTGCTAGATGCAACTAATGAATCGTTGAGCATGACATCAAAAACTAATGATGTACTATATGTTGCTAATTGAATTTAAATTAAAAAAAGAAATCATGGTGACCAGAAGACATTAGAACAATATCTTTGAAGTGCTTTTAAAAATTGTCAGCTCTGAATTCTGTGACCAGTGAACATATCCTTCAAAAATGATAGCAAGTAAAGACATTTTGATTTAAAAAAAAGAAAAGAAATTTTTCTACAGGTGTAGTAGTTCTCATAGCCCATCTTCCTGGGTACAGTTAAATTCTGGAGAAATGAAGACTTGGAGATAGAGAGAAAACATGTTTCCATCTCAAGGTCACAAAGAGTTGGAGGACTGAATTGAAACAGGTGAGATTGCTTGAGGGCTGCTGGAGGCAGTAAGGTAACCCCTAGGACATGGCAAAAAGCCAGGAACATAGGCAGGGCCTGGAGGTTTGCCACAGTGAAGCAAGCTAGGAACTCAGTAAAATGAAGAGGACCCTCTGATGGGTCTCAGTCCTGTTCATGTATTTGAGAACTTTTTAGTAGTTACTTTCAGATATTTTTATTGCTGGAATTCCCATCCATTTCCCCAAGGCTCCAATAATGTTCCATTAAAAGTTGTAGCTACATTCTGCCTTTGCCATGGAGGACCGAGAGCAGGCTCTGTGCCCAATGCTGGTGGTGATGCTATATGAGAGAAAGCACAGCAGCCAGGGGAAAACCAGTGTGATTTCTTGAAGTAGCAGGAATGGCTCAAGGGAAGAGGAGAGCAGAACCCCAGAAGACGACACTTAGAATGGCTCTGTGGAACATCTAGACCTAGTGGATTCCACCAAACGTTCATGGTGAGAACGAATGGTGCAACAAATAACATGGTAAAACCAACCACCTCCTGTCAAGTGAGTGTAGAATGCAAACTATTATGAGTTGTACAAAAAAAAAAAAAAAAGTGACCTCAGTCTCCTAACTCCTGGTAGACAGGAATTACATATAACATACATTATTTTCCAATAGTTAATTATCATAGCAACCCTTTGAAGTAGATCTTTAAATTTTGTTTCCTACATGGGAAACTGAGGTTTTGAGAAGCTAAGTTTCTTACCCCAATACAACCTGGCTCCTAAATATCAACTTTAAGTTTTAGATTGAGTTATAGGACTTCAAATCTTCTGTTTTGTCTTTGAACCACACTCCTTTCCTAAATATGAGATATTAAAAAGTAATTAAGATTGCAACACCTGGGTGGCTAAGCCAGTTAAGTGTCTGACTCTTTCTCTTTTTTTTTTTTTTTTTTAAGATTTGTTTAAGAGAGAGAGAGTGTGGGGCGGGGGAAGGGACAGAGAGAGAGAGAGTCTTAAACAGATTCAGCACTGAGCACAGAGCCTGATGGGGCTCAATCTCATGACCCCGAGATCATGACCTGAGCTAAAAACCTAGAGTTGGATGTTTAACCAACTGTACCACCCAGGCACCCCAAGCCTCTGACTCTTGAATTCAGCTCAGGTCATGATCTCAGGGTTATGAGAGCAAGCCCCATATCAGGACCCATGCTGAGCATAGAGCCTTCTTAAGATCCTCTCTCTCCTTCTACCTCTGCCCTCCCCCCCTTTCTTAAAAAAAAAAAAGAATAAAAAGTAATTAAGAGCTCTGTTAATGAAAGGATTCAGACAGAGTTTAAATGACAAAATGTCTGGAGATGTTATAAAGAAAATCATGTGTATACATGGGGTTTGGACCATACAGTTCCAATATACTGTGATTCTTACTCTTTGGCCCTGCATTAATTATAAGCCACAAATCTAATTTCTTGGGGTGATATCTTCAGCCAATATCTTCGGGTGATATTTTCAGGTGACACAGATATTATAGCACATTCTCTGATATTTCTATTCCCAAATAAATGTGAAGAACTGAAATGAGGAACTCCTGAAAATTATTTCAGAAGAGAAAGGAGATGCTGGACATCCTGTAGCATTTTTTAAAGAAAATAAATGACACCTGGATGAGCTTCCCTATTTCCAAGACTGTTGCAACATCAGCCATCAGGCATAGGGTTAAATGTGATGATTTTAATGACTTCAGTGCAGTGCTGGCATGGAGATAAATACAGTCTCCAAGGTTAGCCAGCACACTGAGGGAAAAGCCCACTTTCTGCCAAGGTAATGAAAATGCTGAAGATCTGCCAGGGTTAATTAATAACACAGCGCGGAGACCCTGTTCACCAATGGTCATTTGGAGATGAACCAAGGTCTGCTTGAGTAAAGCTGGGCTGCCTGCCATCCTGGTCATCTCACAAGCTGCAATCACTGGGTGCAGAGAGCCCACAAAAATATTCTGTCTTGACCTGTTTGTACTAAAAGCCTCCCTTCTTTCCTTTAAAGATATGACTCAAATATTGAAAGTAGAGTCCCCAAATGTCCTTCTTTTGGATCTCAAACTGGTCTTCCGTTCTATCTACATTCTTCCTATTCTGGTACCCTAATGCCTCCAAAAACTTAATTACAATATTTTTATAAGAATTTTTTTTTTCATATCCAGAAGACTATCTGTAAATATTTACAATTTTTAAATGACAGACCTAATGGACTGCCCCCCCAAAACCATTCAAAACTACCCTCCTCTTGCCTCCCTCTTCACTAAGTCATTCAATATCTGCAGACATCCAAAGGTCTTCTATAACATTCTCTCAAAATCTATCATTTCCTCATTAACATAAAGTGAGAGAGCATTTTTCTGGGAAGGATAACTTCTGAAAACAAAAATGTCTAAGCGTTTTGTTATTTGAGGACTTACAAATAGATTCTGCACTTAGATTTTTTTCAGAACTATGCGGTCTTCCCGAATTCCAGAAACTTTCTCAGTTGCGGTATTATACTGCAACAGATGAAGACTAAAAAATTGTCAGAAATTCACTTAGTTGGTCAACAAGTGTTGCTGGTTTCCCTAATAAATGGGCAAACAAATCCAGAAATGGTGAGTATCCCAATTGTTATCTAAGATAACTTGAAAATGATCTGAAGATAATAAAAAAACTGGCAAGCTATTTTAGCTCCATGAGGGAAAAATGAAAAAAAGAGCTAAATTATATCTCTCAGAAAAGATTTGATAAACCCTGTGCTATGATGCTGCCTTCTTTGGGGATTGCTTAATAGCTAGTTCTGATAAATGGGCAGGGCCAGGGCTAGGATTAGGCAAGTGAGGCACTTGCCTTGGCCACAGAATTTAAGAGAGTGCCAAAGACTCAGTAAGATAGATTAAATAATACTTACATGGAATATATTTTAGAAGTAAAAATTAATGTGAAAATTTGTGATGAACAAAATATCAAAATATCAAAATCTTAAATACAGGCAGGATCAGCTAATGGGTATGAGCTAAAAAGAGAATGAAATTATTTGGCACAATTTATAGAGATCAAAATCTCAATAAATTAAAAGTAGAACTACCATATGATCCAGCAATCCCACTTCTGGGTGTATATCCAAAGGAAACTAAGTCAATATCTCAAAGACATATCTGCATTTTCATGCAAATTACAGCATTATTACAATCATCAAGACATGGAAACAATCGAAGTGTCCATCGACAGATAAATGGATAAAAAAGACACGGAGGATAGATAGATGATAGATAGACAGACCAACTGACCATAGACTATTCCAGTCTTCTAAAGAGGGAAATCCTGCCATTTGCCACAACATGGATGAACTTGGAGGACATTATGCCAAGTAAAGAAAAAGTCAGACAGAGAAGGACAAATACTGTATGATCTCACTCATAAAGGGAATTTTTTAATGATATATTTTTAAGATATTATTTATTTATTTGAGGGGAAGAGAGAGAGAGTTAGCGAGAGAGCACCAACAAGGGGGAAAGGGAGAAGCAGACTCCCTGCTGAGCAGGGAGCCTGATGGGGGGACTCGATCCCAGGACCCTGAGATCATGACCTGAGCCGAAGGCAGATGCTTAATGGACTGAGACACCCAGGCGTCCTTCATAAGGGGAATTTAAAAAAAAGTTAAACTCATAGAAACAGAGTAGAAAAGTGGTTGCCAGGGGCTGAAGGGTGGGGGAATTGGGAAAAAACTGGTCAAAGTATAAAACTTCCAGATGTAAGATATATAAGTTCTGGGGATCTAATGTGCAGCATGGTGACTATAGTTAATATACGAGAGAGTTGCTAAGAGAGTAAATCTAAAGTGCTCCTATCACACTCAAGAAATGGTAACTATATGAAGTCATGTGTTAATTAGCTTGCTTGTGGTAATCATTTTGCCATGTGTACATATATATCAAATCATCACTTTGTGTATTTTAAGTATATATAATCTTACTTTTCAAATATTCCTCAATAAAACTAAGGAAAAAAAACCCTCAACTATAGCACAAAAAAAAAAAAAGTGCAATGGGGAGAAGAAAAAAAAATGAGTAATTTAACAACTGACATTAGAATCCCTGTTAGGGAAAAAAAATGCCCTCTATTGAGAAAAGCACCTTTGATCAGTTCTTTCTGGTTGTAGGATGTGAGCCCTCAGAGCTTGGCCAGCATGTGTTGGAAGTGAGAAAAAGGGAACCAAATACCTTGTCAATACAGAGGGAATAATTTTCAAGGTATCTGGCCAGGCTGAAGGAGAAAAGAAAGAACAAGAAGACAAGAAAGGTAGTGAGCTAGCTCCCTATGAAGAGGGTTGTGGGATTTTTAAGAGCAAGATTCTCTATGGTTCAACTCTGAGTGATTAGCTCTGCTGCCCTTGATTGCAATTACTACCTTCACTGTCATTAAACCTTCAGAAAAATCTGCCCTATATACATTCTTGAGTTCATGTGATACAGGTAAAGGATAGTACTCAGAAGCGAGACTCCTTGGTCTCAATCCTGGCTCTCCCATTTATTATCTGCCTATTCTACTTTACATATGAAGAAACAAGGGGACAGGAATATTAACTTTCCCAAGTTAACATAACTGGGTGTGTAGATATTTATGGATTATCCTGTTTTATCTCATTTAATCCTTTTTAATCTGATTCCACAGTAGTCTGAAGTTAAGACTATGACCCTTTTAGTTTGCATTTTCTTGTTATGCATTTTCCTATTCTTTTAGTTTCAACATTTCTAAATTATTTTTTAAAGATGTATCTCATGTAGGAATTACTAGTTGTGTTTTGCTTTGTAATCCAACCAGAATCTTTGTGTGGAGGGGTTCATTTAGCTCACTCATTTTTATCAATACATTATTTTGGTCTTATCTCTGCCACCACATGTTCTGCTATGCTTTAAATTTCATTGTTTTCTTTTTTTTTTACTATATGGTCTGCTTTATCCATTTTATTTTATTTTGAATGTTTCTTCAAATAATTTAAACCATTCATATTTTTGCTCTAATGATTGGGAAAGTTAATTAATATGTCTGACTCCTGCTTTTTCATACAGAAAGCAGAATAGGCAGATTAATAAAATAGTATATGCAAATGTGTATATATATTTTTTATGTCTTTGAAAGTAGCATATCAAATTGATTGAAAAAATTGAATAAAAACCAACAAAAGATTAGTAGAGAAAAAAAATCAAATCAATTTAGATCATTTTAGCAGTACCTGTCAGGAATCTGTAAAGTATTTATATATATAATTTTCAATTCAGTGCTTCTACTTCTGGTGGAAAAAACAAATGCAAAAATTTATGTAAAGATTATTTCTTCAATATTTACTGTGTACATACAGAGGCTTAGTATGTTACAGAAGATTTAAAATTTGCCATAATAAAAGCTTCTCAGTGACAGGAACTTTTGTCCTCTTTTTTCATTGATGTAGCTTCAGACTCTAGAAGAGAGCCCCAGGGCCATCAGAGGTACACAATAAATATTTGTAGAATAAAAGATTAAAGTTCTATATTTTATACTTACAAGGGTCTCATGAACTTTTTTATGGATATAATTGATTTCATTTGATTTTTTCTTTTTCTGATTGTTATAATTTTTTAATAATTCTGATCTACAACACTAATAAAAGTTATAAGAAAAAACTTAATAATAAAAATAATAACAGAAAATTTTGTTTTATCCTTTGTTCATAATAATTCATCTATTGATTTACTGTCCAAGATGATGTTTTAATATCCCTCTCTTGAAGAGTTGGAAATATATCTCACTGTATTGAAGATTCTAATAAGTCAAGAAGAATAGAAACTTGTTTGTCTTTGTTAGTACTATTAAAATGTCTAATATTATATCCCAGTGAAAGTTTTTTGAAGGAAACATAACAAAATATTTTGGTACACTAGGGTGCTTGGGAGCAGCTTCTGAAATGCTGACATAAACCAATCCTCAACTTCTAGCTTCAGTTTATAAAAATATTTTGGATTAAAAAAATACAAAAAAACCCTGATATTTTTACTTTCTGAATTGTACAGAAGTACCACAATTGTTTCCACTTAACATATATTTTAAATGCAGAAAAGTCTACTCTGAACTCTACACATGTAGTCCATTTCTTAGTGAAGAACACTCATATGCAAATACCTGTTTTTTAATATATTTTTTTTACTTTTTAAAGGTAAAAATCTCAACATCACTCATCATCAGGGCAATACAAATCAAAACTACAATGAGATACCACCTCATATCAGTCAGAATGGCTAAAATTAACAACTGAGGAAACAACGGATATTGGCCAGGATGTGGAGAGAGGGAAACCCTCTTACACTGTTGGTGGGAATGCAAACTGGTGCAACCACTCTGGAAAACAGCATGGAGTTTCCTCAAAAAGTTAAAAATAGAACTACCCTACAATCCAGCAATTGCACTACTAGGTACTTACCCAAAGGCTACAAAAATACTCATTTGAAGGGATACATGCACTCCGATGTTTATAGCAACATTGTCAACAATAGCCAAATTATGGAAAGAGCCCAAATATCCATTGACTGATGAATGGATAAAGAAGATGTGGCATATATATATATATACATATATATATTATACATATATATACATATATATACATATATTTTTGTATATATATGTGTATATATATATATATACACACACACACACAATGAAATATTACTCAGCCATGAAAAGAATGAAATCTTGCCATTTGCAATGACATGGATGGAGCTAGAGAGTAGTACGCTAACTGAGATAAGTCAATCAGAGAAAGACAAATACCATATGATTTCACTCATATGTGGAATTTAAGAAACAAAACAAATGAACATAGAGGGGAAAAAAAGAGAAAGGCAAACCATAAAACAGACCTAACTATAGAGAACAAACTGAGGGTTGCTGGAAGAGAGGTGGGCATGGGGATGGGTTAAGTGAACAATGGGTATCAAGGAGAGCACTTTTGATGAGCACTGGGTGATGTATGGAAGTGTTGAATTGCTATATTGTACACCTGAAACTAATATTACACTCTATGTTAACCAACTGGTTTTTAAATAAAAACTTGAAACTATAAAAAAAATTAAAATAAAGGTAAAAATTTTTTAAATAACAATCTGATGAGTAATATATATTAATTGTAGAACAGATAAAAAAGTATGAAGAAGAAACATGATATTATTCATAAACCCACTGCTCAGGGGCACCTGGGTGGCTCAGTCAGTTAAGCGTCTGCCTTCAGCTCAAGTCATGATCTTGGGGTCCTGGGATGGAGCTCCCTGTTGGGTTCCCTGCTCAGCGGGGAGTCTGCTTGTTCCTCTCCCTCTGCCCCACCATGCTCTCTCTCTCTCTGTCTCTGTCAAATAAATAAATAAATAAAAAGTCTTTTAAAAAAGAACAAAACAAAAAACCCCACTGCTCAGAGAAACAAAGCTAGTATAAATGTCTATTTATCCATCTGTCTTCTTTTCTAAATACATTAGGACACCACTGTGTTTGAATGTCCTAATAATTTCTTCAAACATTATCATGTGCATTTTCTCATATCATTATATATACTTCAAAACCATGAATTTTGTGGCTGTGGCAATATTTTATAAAACATAACAAAATTTTTAACCTACTGTTGATATTTAGGTTATTTCTGATTAGTAATTGTATAAATAACACCATGAAGAACAACGAGTATGTAAATCTTCATGTGAGAATCATTTATTATTCTTTCCACAGGGGAAAAACCTAAGAGAGAAACTATGAGATCAAAGGATATGATCCTCCAAGGTCATGGGATTTTTTTTATGCCATTAACATTAAAATAAAGAGCTCTCAGATCCCATCTCTTTGAGTTTCTGCAAATTATAAAAATAGACATACTGTTGTCCTTATCAAAAGTCACCAGAAAGAATTTCTGCTTAGTCATGATACTGGATAAAGGCTAGCCTTTTCCAATTTCATTTCTAAAAGTAGCATGATCCAAACACTAACCCTGAAGGACCCCAAGGAACATAATACAAAGAGTCCTTCTAAGATAGCAGATAGCAAGCATGTTTGAAAAAGAGAGTGCAGGGGAGGGAGGTTCATTAATATTGCCATTTGCTGAATTATGTGCTGCTTACCCTTTCAGTCTTGCAATTCGTCTGCCATTGGACCTGTATGTCGCCTAAAAAATGATATGTCAGGGACAACACGTGGAAATCAGAAGAGGAGGAGGTGTGGAACATGTCTCTATTACTTGAAGAAAGTTATCAGTGAGATGAGACAGACTCAGTTCCTGGGGACCTTCCAAATTTATTGTTTACCAATTGATTCATCTTAGAAATGGAATGATAAAACACTAGGACAAAGGATGGTCTTGCTTACCAAGTCTGTTCCCCCACAGGGCAGCGTTATGCACTTCCAAAACTTTATAGGCCTCCTTCAAATGACTCAAGGGATGGGAATTTCACCACCTCTCCTGGGAGATTCTTTTATGGCCTCTTACGTCTCACCCATTATGAAAGTCTTCCTGATGAAAGCATCCTTTTTTTCCTTTTCTTCAGTTCATTCATTACCCTTAGATAATCCCCTAAAGACCACCTCCACAATCCCTCTCCTTCTTTGGGGTTTATACTTTCAATTATCTGCAAATGGCTATCAGGCCCCCACCCCCCACACACATGCACATACACTCCTTAGCTCTTCAACCAACCTACACACATGTAATTCTTTTAATCTTTCCTCATACATCAAAACCTCCAGCTGCTTAATCATTTTAGCTCCTCTAATAAGCAGCGAATTTGAAGGGGGATTATGGTTTCCTTCTCAGGCTTTTCTCATGTCAGCTGCATCCCTTCTCCCCAACCACATGCCAGATTTCTGTATGTCAATAGCCATTCATCAACGGAAATGAGGGTTTTCTGGAACGCTCTGTTGTATAGTACAGAAAAAAAAAAAAAAGATCCTTCCTACCCATAACTCATTTCTAGGGTGAATCAATATTTATACAAACTAATAAGGAGGAAAACTCTGAAAGATATCTGGGATCTACCCTAAGTTTTCAAACAACTGAGAAACTTTTTAACTATAAGTAAAATTTCAAAATAATGTGTCTCATTTAAACATGGATTGAGGACTAAAAAAGAAAATTCAGTCACCTTTGGTAAAGGAAGTGTTGAAGGATTGACTACTCATTTCTTTCATGATTAAAAAAAAAAGTTAGATTAGATGAGTGCCCTGAATGAAAAGAGACTTTCCTTTCTTTCCTTAACCACTGCCTAAATAACAGGTAGTTCTAGGATCCCTCAAGGGACACATATACATCCATTACTGTAATAGGGACCACTAGATGGGCATCACTCTCAGTATACAACCTCAGGCTCTGCCCTCCCCACTGTTTCTCCCAAGCATGCTAGCAGCCAGCCTCCTGCTGCCCTATGAACATGGCCTACCCTGTCAAGTCTCCAGGACCCCATCTATCACTCCTCTACCTCAAAGACCTGTCCTTTGCCCATCTCCCCCTGACCCTGTCCCAAGTCTCATCCGTCCATCAAGATCTAGCTTCAGTTCCATTTCCCACAGGGAACCTACCCTTTCCTCTGGGGTTCATATTTGATGTCTGTACCATTAAAATGTTATCTTGCATTACTCATTCTCCACTTGCTCCGTATTTGAGAATCTTGCCTCACCACTGATTTGCAAACCCCTTTATGGCAGAGATGATGTCATATTTCTTTACTATCACCCAAAAAAACCAATATATCGCTCTTCATTAAGTGGGTGCTTAATAAATGTTTCTTGATATCTAGTGAAGCAAGAATCTCATAAGAAACCTCCCAAAGCAGTGAAATGTTGTAAGCATTCATAAAATATTCACATTTATTTTATTTTTTTAAGATTTTATTCATTTATTTGACAGAGAGAGATAGCAAGAGAGGATGAAAGAGAGCACAAAGAGGGTGAGTGGCAGGCAGAGGGAGAAGCAGGCTCCCCACCAAGTAAGGAGCCTGACACGGGGCTCGATCCCAAGACCCTGGGATCATGACCTGAGCGGAAGGCAGACACTTAACAGACTGAGCCACCCAGGCTCCCCTCATATTTATTTTAAAGTAGAAATAGCTCCACATTTAATGTTCAAAATTGTTTCTATTTTTGAGGAGTGATCAAAATTAGCAAAGCCAGCAGATACATATTGTGAGTGGGATATACAAAACTTCTTTTCATGGTTTCTGGTATTAGGTCTATACCTCTTATCCCTTGTAAAACTCTGCCCTTTTCTCTTTCTACTACCACCAGCACTTATTTTTCTCCTTCCAAGGAACTTTTCCTCTGCCTCTACTATGCATTCTTTTGTTTTCTCCCCCAAGAATTAAAAGTATGGAATGAGCTCTCCAAATTGTTGTGAAACCTGCTAGTCAGCGATCCACATCTATAGTCAATGTACAACATGTAAAAAGTTCACGACAAATCACTCTCATCTACAAAGTACACTTATCTGAGGCCCTGATTTTTGTCTGAAGCCACATCATAATTTATTGTAAAACTCTACGTGTGTTACTCTTCACTTTTCATCTTCAACAACTGAACAATTAGCCTGGAAGTTAAGGTAGTCTTCTTGGAGAATCACAGGTAGATATTCTCCAATTGAAAGGATAGTCTTGCTTTAAAATCTATTTTCCTTCACTGCTCATCACATGCTTTTTCGAAGCTTGTGTTTCCTGCAGAGAAGCAGCCTCCTGATTAAAGTTACACCAGAGGGGGGCCTGGGTGGCTCAGTCAGTTAAACGTCTGCCTTCGGCTCATGTCATGATCCCAGGGTCCTGGGATAGAGACCCACATTGGCCCTGCCCAATGGATAGCCTGCTTCTCCCTCTCCCTCTGCCTACTGCTCCCCCAACTGTGATCTCTTTCTCTCTCTCTCTCTCTCTGTCAAATAAATAAATAAAATCTAAAAACAAATAAAGTTACACCAGACATCCTGAGTGACATCTCAAACTCTCTGAGAATACCGGCAAACCAAGACCGCCTCTGGAAGTTCCTGCAAATGTCACAACAGTAATTATGGCCCCTAAATGTTCTTCTGGACCCCATTGTTTTCCTACTTAAGTGAGAGCATTAGCCTATACAGGAGTATAAGATATGCTTGCTTCTAGAACATTCTCAGTATCACTATAAAGAAAGGCACCATAGTTACAAACTGACTTCTAAGCCAGTGTGGCAGGTTTATATGTACTTAAACAAACATAGGCCTTCCAGGCAGGCTTTGGCTATCTTGTTCCCGTTCTTATTCACTTCTGATAGAGCCTTGGTATAGCTGTCCCTGGGTTCATTTTATTTGGAACTCTCTGAGCTTTCTGGAACTGGATGTCTCTTTCTTACCCAGGTTAGGGAAATTGTCAGCCATTATTTCTTGAAATAGTATTTCTACCTCCTTCTCTCTCTCTTCTGCTCTGGGACTCCTTATAATGTGAATGATATGAAGTTTTCATAGGTCTCGTATGATCTCTCTTCATTTTTAAAATTCTTTTTTCTTTTTTGCTGTTCTGTCTGGGTGAGTTCCAGTGCTCTGTCTTCCAGCTTGCTGATCTGTTCGTCTGTTTCATCCAGTGTATTGGTGAACCCCTCATCTTCAATTCAGGTATTGTATTCTTCAGCTCTATGACTTCTGTTTGATACTTTCTTTATTGAAAGTTCTCACTGTGTTCATCCATCCATTCTTTTCCCAAGTAGTGTGAGCATTTTTATGACCATTACTTTGAATTCTTTGTCAGGTGGATTACTTATCTCCATTTCATTAAGTCTTTTTCTGAGGTTTTGTCCTATCTCTCATTTGGAACATATTTCGCTGGCTCCTCATTTTGCTTGACTCACAGTGTTTGTTTCTGTGGATTGGGTGAACCTGCTACATCTTTTAATTTTGAAGGAGTGGCTTTGTGTAGGTGCTGATCTTTCTCGTTCACTTTGCCCTAGTTCTTGGGCTTGTCTCTCAAACCTCTGTAATTATCTAAACAGCTTGATTTATTCTTGGTATGTCTCCATTGTTGAGGGTGTTCCAAGATCTGTCAGTGTTCGGAGGGGAGGACTCTCCTTTAGCACCTAGTTTCGGGCTGATTGGAAGCCAGATCAGCAATTTTTGAAGTATGCAAATATATATAGTCATGGGGTCATGATCATAAAACCTGCTGGTTTCCATATTGCGAGATCTGGAGGTATTTCCAGGGCAACAGCTGCAAAAATCAAGGCTTCAGGCAAGTGTATAAGCTCCTTTCTGGGAAGCCTCATGGAGCTGCTGCCAAGGGAGCATATAAACCAAGGAGGAAGCATATAGCCCCTGGATGTGCGGAAAACCTGAAGCTTGTCCCTCAGGCTGCAGCTCCAAGGTAAGTAAATAGGTCTTTTTCACAGGAAGACTGGGAGTGTGTTTCAGTTGGCCCTCTATGAAGTAGCCTGGGGTATTGGCCTACCAAAAAATGTCTTTCTGATTGTTACTGTCCCTTAGAGCTCAAGAATGCCAGCCCCTTGGCCATCAGGGCCAGGCAAACAAGGGACATCCCCTGTGTGGCTTGCACATGCCCGCTGGTTTTAACAGGCAGCTAGAGAGTGCGGGGCGAGGGGCAGGGGGGCGGGTGCTGCCTAGTGGCTTCAGAAAAATGCCTTGACTACATGTGCCCTAAGACTTCAATAATGCTCTGGGAGAGTGCCCTGTCTGCACTCCTGTGCTGGCCCCATATTTGGGGAGGAGAATGCCAGAAATGCTCCCACTTGCTTTCCCCCCACCAGGGAGCAGGGGGATGCTATGATTGCCAACATTCTCCAGCCTCAACAGGACAGGGGGATATTGCCCGGACTGCTCACCCCAGCCAACCCCAGCCAGGCAGTGGGAAGGTGTTGCATGGAGCACGCCCGCCTGTCTTGCAGGGTAGGTGAAGAGCGCACAAGCAGCATCTGGCTGCCCCTCCATCTCTAGAGAGAACCCCAACTGTCCCCTGACCCTCCAGCAGATGCCCCCAACCCGCAAATGAATCTCCTTCCCATACAATCTAGGTGCTTTTCAAATTGGTGCTTTAGCGCTAGATCCTGGGGCAAATAAGACCTAACTCAAGCCAGTTAGAAGGAGATCTGTTTCCTGTAGCACTCTGGGTCCCTTGGACATCAGTCCTGTTGGTTTTCTAAGCCAGGAATTTCAAGGAACTCCTGTCTCTGGTGCAGATCCCAAGGGTTGGGGTGCCTGATGTGGGGCACCAAACCCTTTTTTCCTCCAGGGGAAGCACAAGACTTGTGAGATCCTTCCATAGGGGTCACTGTGACAGGGGTGGGGGTTTTAGCCAAGACCACCTCTCTGTCTCTCCTACTTGGGTTGATGTGGTCCTTTCATCCTTTCTTGTGGAGAAACAGTTGCTCCAGTTTTCAGTTCTTTTTCAGAGGGAAATGATCCATATGAAGCTGTGGATTTGGTGCGTCTGTGTGACAGGTGAGCTCAAGGTCTTCCTGCCTCCATCTTGAACCCTCTCCATGAGGTTCTAATTTTGATCTAGACTTTTACGTGTATCTCTAAAGGAAATATAAAGTAAGTAATTTTCTCATACTGCTTTTGAATAGTCAATCTAGGAGATTTATAAAAAATAAATTTGCACATAGTAGTCATACAATATGAATATATATGAATATATATAACAGCTTAAATACAAAAGAGAACTGCTACTGAGGAGTAAGAAAAATCATTTCACTCATAAAATCAGGAGGCCAAATGCATAAATATAATGATTCCTACTTTGATTTTATTACCACAAAACTCTATGTTTGAGAGGAAACTTTGACCATATTTCACTTTTGCCAAATCCTTATTTTATCCTCTTGGCCCCAGAAAAGGGAAAACAGCAGGCACTAGAAGAGTGTTTTGAAAGAGAATGGGTTCCTGGAGAAAAATGTGGCTAGACTTTCTTTGTATGGATGGAGCGACTGATGGAATAATGATACCAATGTATATGCTACTGACTCTATTTTAAATATATGTTCTAAAAAACCAAAATGATGAAAGTGCATTTAGTCAAAAAAGTAAAGAAAAAACTTTATCACTCATTCAAAGGAACAACAAAGCAGTTCCTTTCAAAAATATCTGACTGAGAGGGGTGCCTGGGCGGCTCAGTCAGCTAAGCGTCTGGCTCTTGATTTCGGCCCAGGTCATGATCTCAGGGTCATGAGATTGAGCCCCATGTCAGGCTCCCACTCAGTGAGGAGTCTACTTGAGATTCTTTCCCTCTGTCCCTCCCCCCCCACCCTCACGCACTCTCTCTTTTTCTCTAAAATAAATAAATCTTAAAAAAAAATTGACTTAGAAATAGAGTTTAGAGTTAACAACTCTATAAATAAGAATGCCTCTACTTACATAAAAGTAGAGAGATATACATTGGTGTCATCATAAGTATGGATTCTTATGTCACTGAAAACGTACATCTTTTTTTTTTAACCCATCTTCAAGGAGCCATCTTCAATTTAAGAGTATATTTCGATTTCCAAGATCCACACCAGTTTCCTCCAGAACAATCTCGTAGTTTCCAGGTCTCACCACACAGTTCTACCACTTAGAACCCTAACGGGTATTACTATACACAGAATTTAATCCTTTTATTTCGTGGAGACACTGACTCACTTCCTCAGGGTAAGTTATTATTCCACAGTTTTCAGTAAAACTGGATTTCAAAAATAAACACAGGAAAAGATAGAGATTATGGACATAAAGATTAGTCTTTAAAATGAACTGATCCCTTCATCTGACTCAATGTGAAAACTCCAAATAAGTTTGACCTCAGAGTTCCTTATGTGAACACACTAGGACATTTGAGAGCAGTTAATTACAAAATGCATAAGAAGACACTGTAAGCACCTTGAGTATATATAAATATTTATGATAGTGTCTTCACAAGGAAGACACTTGTGAAGAAGTGGAAGTAAATACTAAAGAAAGAAAACACGAATGTTTGGGTGCAGAATTAAAGAATTAATTAATTCTTCTTTAGAAATATAGTTTGGGGTGCACCTGGGTGGCTCAGTCGGTTAAGTGTCTGCCTTTGGCTCAGTCATGATCCCGGGGTCCTAAGATAGAGCCCTGCTCAGCGGGGAGCCTGCTTCTCTTTCTCTCTCTCTCTCTCTCTCCCTGCAGCTCCCCCTGCTTGTGATCTCTCTCTCTGTCAAATAAATAAATACAATCTTTTTTAAAAAAATTAAAAATTAAAAAAATAAGAAATATGGTTTGGATCTGCAGGCTAAGATTGAAATAAGAATAATCATGTAATCAGTATTTTAATTTTCTCATTAACCTATAAAAAAGATACTCATTAACCTCAAATCAGTAGACTGAGCCACTATTTTAATTTAGTCTTTCCTTTCATACTGCATGAAAATCAGAAAAATATTCATTCCATTGGTCAGTCAGCTAGTCGGTGAGAATTGGAAAATGAGTAGGATGTTAGCCATGGTGTTGCTATAAACATGCTCTTAACAGAAAAGTTTTGTGTTTACACAGTACATAAAGAATCAAACTGGCACTATTTCAAAATTTTTCCCCTTCTGGTATATTGCCATACCCGTGCAGCGGCTCTGAACACAAGTACTTTCAGCAATGATGGAAAGTTGTACATTGATCTGCATTATGCAAACAATAACCTCTAGCCACACAGGGCTACTGAATACTTTCAATGTGTCTAGTGCAACTAAAGAATTGAATTTTTAACTTTATTTAATTTTAATGCCTTGGGTGATAATAGAAGATAAAGCCTATAATAAAAGCAGGAAGTCCCCCATTTTCAAGAATCTAAACATTTCTAAAAACTCTTACTTAATAAACATAAAATTATCATTATTATCATCATCATTATCATCACTATCATTACCATCATTATTATCATCCTTATTATTTTTTTTTAAAGATTTTATTTATTTATTTGACAGAGAGAGACACAGCGAGAGAGGGAACACAAGCAGGGGGAGTGGGAGAAGGAGAAGCAGGCTTCCTGCGGAGCAAGGAGCCTGATGTGGGGCTCGATCCCAGGACCCTGGGATCATGACCTGAGCCGAAGGCAGAAGCCCAACGACTGAGCCACCCAGGCGCCCCTATCATCCTTATTATTAAATGTGAAATATACCACAAATAATTTACCTGTATTGTATTCGCAAAATTCCTTCAAAAGAGATGTCTACACCTATAGAAGTATTATTTCTCCGAGGGAAAATTAACGGAAAATCCTTTATTTGCCCTAACTGTAAACAGAATCAATTTATAGTTTCATGCTCTCTCTTCCTCATTTGCAAACTCCATCACAATCCAAGAATTAAAGGTATAATAAGTTCGTCCAAGAAAAGATAAAATCTACGCAGCGGGGAGAAACTCTCTCCCTTGCTGTTGTTCCAGGGTGCTTTCGACGGTCTTTTGAACCAGAGCCCACGTTTTATTTGACCTTCACATAATTTCTCAGTCATTGAATGACACTGAATGGCCCCTTGCTGAATGTACATAACCTGTGCATTAGTAAGGATCTCCCCCTCCACCGAGATTTCTGTGACTTCATGCGTCATTGGAGCTGCTTTGGTTTAAAACAAAAAATCCACATCGTTCTTTGTCAGTGTTCTGCAAAGACATTTTCTTATTGCTGAGGTAGGTCGTGGTGGGGGTACGTGGTAGGTTTCAGAGCTTGTTTAAAATAAGGATAAAATCTTAAAATGAAAATTAACCTGGTAGAAGTAAAATTTTCCTTTTTATCCCTGTTTTTTCAACCTCAAATCGGGATGCCTATCATTATCTACTGGCGTCTAAAGGTTGGAAAATACTCCATCAACAGTTCTTATCTGCATGGAGCAGAACTGGTGTTCATGTGTAAGTTGGTGGGGGAAGAGGGAACAGAGGACATTGACTTTATACTTCCTTCACTTTTACATTTCCAGATCTGTTTTGTTTGGCTTTGGAGGGGAAACGCCGGGTATTCTTACTTTGTTTTGCCAGATGCACATACAAGTTTCATAGTTTTAGAAACACTAATGATATGTAGATGGTGCCAGTTATAGTCAACAAATACACAGGTCACAGGCATTTTGAATGTTTTCCATTCATAACTCAACACAATTTATATTTTGCTTCCCCACTCCCTTCGGGCGGCAGAAACCAAATCTCAGTCAGTTGGGATAACCAACCATCGTTTTCCGAGATTGAGGTCCCGGTGAGTTCACAGTGCCAAGGCCTGGGAAGGGGGTGTCATCTGCTCTTTGATGGCAATTATCTGTGGAGGCATGTTCCTGGAATTCCATTGTCCCAACTGGTTCTCATTTATCAGTCTCCTCACGTGCCGAGGTGGACTTTATCCCTGTCCATTTGGCCTCTGGGTCCTTGGGGTCCCTTCAGCAGGTGCTGCCATGTTAGTCAGCCTGTCCCTTGGGAATCTCTGGGAAGTTGACTATAATCTTGTGTGTCTCTACCAGACCCACTCAGCAGCCTGCCCACCTCTTACTCCTCTTGCTGCCTCCTGTGCATAAAGCCATCTACGGATCTAACTAGACTGGGGCTCCTCTCCCCAGGACCCACTATGGTCTCCTCTCACAAAGCTTCCTTTCCTTCTCTCCTCCCACATTCCAGTGCAGAGAAATGTTTTCTGGTTTGGAAGTAAAATCCTTCATTCCTCAAATCTTGACATTTTTCGACTATACCTCAAACCTTCTCTCTTCTTCTTCAAGCTTAGGCTTTTGCAAACTGAAGTCAAAAAGATTTTTGCTCTGTCCCATCCCTGAGACCATGAGAACTAAGTGATCTAGCTTTTTAAATTTGGGTTTGAGGTGGTACTGATGGGAACAGGTGGAGATGGAAAGAATCTTCTGAACTACTAGGAGACAGAAAAAAAAAATAGTTAATATAATTAAAAAATATATGCTACAGATATTTCCATTTGCAGGGGGTTGGGGGGATGACAACTGATCATGTTCTACTTAGACACAAAACTGACAAGGCCAAATACAAATGGTTGCAGGGGTGAGCCATTTCCCCAATGGATTTCCATCTCAGATCCCAGTGGGTTTCCATCTCAGATCTGATCTTCTAAGGTACCCATTTTCTTGGATTGTGAGAAAATAAAATGAGACCTGACATCTGAACATTCTTCTACAGTAATGAGTAATTTTTCTGAGATGGGGGGCTGCAGGAGAGACTCCTCTGCCAATTCGGAGGTAAACTAAATGAAGACCACACCTGTTCCAAGGCTGATTGTAAGTGAAAGTCCTGCTTTCTACACTACAAAGGGACACTAGTGAAGAGTCTTTGATGTTTTCGAAACATGGACCTGTCCTAAAGGTTTGGCTTTGTAAAAATATGTTCTTTGTCTGCCTTTTCTTGGGGCAAAGCCTGGAAGGACAGGTCGTATTCAAACTGTGCACCTCATGGATGTGTCCCTTCTGTTCTCAGCTCTCCCTGTGGCTTTATTCTTCCAGCGGCCTGGGAAGAAAATATCTACCTTCTTCTTTCATGAATCCCCTTCTCTCCAAATCTGTTGTCACCTTCTTTTCTGGGAATTTTTTTATTCACTTAAACAACAAACATTTACTGATCTCCCTACTTGTAGAGTCTCAGGCACTAATGATATTAAGAAATGAAAATGACGGTAATCTCAGGAAGAATTTACAATCTAGGGCGCCTGGGTGGCTCAGTCGGTTAAGCGGCTGCCTTCGGCTCAGGTCATGATCCTGGAGTCCCGGGATCGAGTCCCGCATCGGGCTCCCTGCTCGGCAGGGAGTCTGCTTCTCCCTCGGACCCTCCCCCCTCTCATGTGCTCTCTCTCATTCTCTCTGTCTCAAATAAATAAATAAAATCTTTAAAAAAAAGAAAAAGAATTTATAATCTAATGCTGAAAACTTTCTCTGTTTATCTTCTCTCTCTTTCCTTTACCTAATCCTGCAGACACTGTTTGTGTATTTCTTGTAAATATTTTATAAAATTCATCATAATTTTATACCAAAAGTACCTCTAATGTGAAGCATGTTTCCTCCATCTAGCTCTCCAACAGTGTACGTATCAATAAATACTAACCACATTATCTACGATTTTATTGGATGATAGACACATATTGTCGCTAAAAAAATGCAGTTTCAAAATCCAACATGAAAGAGCCGGTGGTTAGTAGTCCTATAAAAAAATTAAAAAGCCATCATGCAAGAATTGAATAGCAACATTATAACTATGTTTATAAATGTTATCATTTATGATAGCTTAATTCGACAAAAAGGTTTTAAGACAAAAGGCTAAACTTTCCAATATTATTAAATATGATTTCATTGAGTGTCTTCACTACTTCATGCTGACCTTGAAACATATTTATCACTTTCAAATTTAAATCCAATTTTTTTCGTAAACGTAGTGCAGGTAAACTAGTAAAAATATTAGTTGGTGCACATTAACATAACTGGGATAGTTACACTACCATAGACTGTTCATATTACTACTTCAAATGTCAAAAAAAAAATTACACTTCTTAACACGTGCAAAAATATCGGTATTTGTTCTCATTTCATT
Organism: Mirounga leonina; assembly: GCF_011800145.1. Taxonomy (NCBI): domain Eukaryota; kingdom Metazoa; phylum Chordata; class Mammalia; order Carnivora; family Phocidae; genus Mirounga; species Mirounga leonina. Next base: position 13,429,983 of record NW_023270454.1, read on the forward strand.
TTTTTTAAACTAAGTAGACCATCAAGATTATTTTTACACACATTTTACAGCAAAAACCTGGTCCAAAAATATGTCATGATTCATCTAGCAACTCTTTTTTAACTCATTCCTATACCATGAGAGACGAGAATAGTAGACAAAGATTAAATACATATATAAGCAAAAACGTTAATTCATTATCCCTATTTCAGGAATATACCCATGCTTCTAAAATATTTCTAGCAAACTCCTGACATTTCTCTGCATAACAATTTAATTTCTACTATGGCTGGAAGTTTTTATTCAGCTAATCTTTGGGAAAATATACATTGTGGTTTATTCGCTTTGGAAATTATTCCAGAGTGAAGACTGGCCTCCAAAATAAAGCTTGTTCTAGCTGCACATAATATTTTCCCCAGAAGTGCCTATAAAGTCTACTAAAATAAGAAAGTGCTCATTATTTTTGATAAACAGTAAAGACTGGAAATTCATATTTCATTTTAGTACCAGAAGTGTGGAGTTGAGATACAGTAGCGTTCTTTTTCTGTGCAGTATAATGGCCTATTATTTTACGAATTACTATTTACTTTGTGTCTGTAGCTTACTCTGAGTAAATTCCACCTTTCTTCTCTTGCTAACTAAGTGGGGGAAAAAAATTACCTCAAACCCTACCAAGTGTCAAAGCTGCTTTAAAATATTGGTATTTAAAGGAGGTATAATACCAATAAGTCTGAGGCGATTAAGAGTTCTGAGTGAGGATATACAGGACTGTGCTATGTAGTTTGTGACAGAAATCTTAAATTAATATGGCAGCATGGAGTGACTTTCCCACAGACTAGGGAAAAAAAGGGTTGTCAAACACTTAACTTGTGGTGATGACACTTAGTAAGTATTGGTCTAATAAAGGGGCAAAGAGTATATGAGTTGAGTCTCTCCAATTCTGCATTTGTTTTTTTATTTATTTATTTTACTTATTTATTTATTTTATGTTTTTGGTCAGAACTTTGAAGTTTTTAAAGCTTTGTTCTCTTCCTCTCTGCCAGGCCAATAAAAAGAATTATTATTACTACCACATTTGTGTCTCTTGGATTTTATTTTTGGCTCATGCAAGCACTTTTACAACATGATCTTGGTTGAAGGAGCAATTAGAATTAAGGAGCTTTATCCAGCAACTACAGCACTTATTGCAATTATAATAGTAACTGAGTACGTTGACGACTTACCAAGTTACTCCAACGCTACATTTTTATTTTGCTTTTAACGTTATCAAAAGCCTGATGCTGGAGGTCCGTAATGACTTCGTGGTAGCCAGATTTGGAGTCTGAAGCCCCGTCTGCCACGCTGTTAGCCATCAAAGGAGGCCTGTCCCACCAAGCTCTCTATTTTCACAACAGGATATCTGGTTTCTTTTATGAGGATACAGCTATGTTAATTTGGTTTAGTGGTTTGTTGGAGGTAAGCAGGCTCTTCACAGCACAAACACCAAAATCCCCTTAAAGCAGTTTCTTGTTAATAGCTGCGGTCTGATTGGCAGATTTGCATTGTAAAGTGTGATTTGGTTGGATAAATATGTTTAGTCTAGTAAGCACTTTAGTGATTGAGTGTCTGTTAATGGATAAAGGTGGATTATGGAGAAACCTCTACAGGCTGTCACTGGGCACTTAGCATCGTGAGATGTCAAGGGGAATGGAAAACAAACTGGCATGACAGAACAGCTGAAGGGCTATAAAATGCTTAAAATATTCAGTGCTAACGCTGGGCTTTCAAGTCTCAAATATGGATTTCAGTCGAGGAGAAAGAACAGAAAATTAGGCCGCAGGGCTGGTGTTAAGTCCAGCAGTGACAAAGTAGGGATGTCCCCATCCACCCTCTTCGAATCTGCCATCTTGCGTTGGATTTAAAATCAGAGAACTGACATGTGCGAGGTTCGGGTCAGTTAAGTGATATCCAAGAACGAATCCAACTCCTGCTGAAATCTTTGCATTCGGATATCCTGCAGGCAGAACAGGAATCAAAGGGAGGGGCGTGGGGGGAGAAGATGTTAGAGTTATTGCTGAAAAATGTTGACATGTCTGAGCATATGTGCCTATGTAGACACAGAGCATTTTACTTTCCTGAAAACAATGCACTGCTATAAGAATTACAGATACTAATTTCCTACCTCCTCCCATCTCCAAGCATCTGGAAACGAAGACTTTTCCATTTCTTCCTTTTGAAAAGGAGTACTGGGATTCTTCATGAAAGTCACCAGAAAATGTCACTTTTTTTTTCCTCTTCAGGTGAACATGCAGAGGTATTTTTATGAGGTGAAAATATCAGCTTACTTCAAGGATCGAAATGGTATTTTAACATCCCAGGCTCTAGGAGAGGGATGCTGGAACGTCTGCTCCCAGCCAGTCATGAAATGCTTAAGACTTCAGGAACTAGTATATTTTTGCAGATTGGCTATTCTATTTAAAGCTAAACAATATTTCACCCATCTTTGTTTAAGACTCTTCCGGACACTGCTTACGGTCACCAATTTTCATAATCATTGTATCTTAGACACTTATCCTCAGAACACCACCACTCAAGGCTTTGCGATTGCAATTGTTCATCCATTGTTCTTGAGCCACTGGTTTCCCTAGGTTAAATGGCATCAGGAAAAGTATAAACCACGAATGCTATTCTGCAAACCTGAGTTAAAATGAAGCTGATTCTTCAACTTTCTGGATATTAGAGGTAAATATTCTTCTAACACAAGCTATACCAAAGACTAGCTAAAAATCTAGAGTCTAGTGAGGTTTTAGCCACTAATTTATTATGTGACCTTGGACAGACCATAGTCTCTGTGGGTCTGTTTCTAATACCCATGGTGTTGATGGTGATTAATACGACAATGCCAATACCAGTGTATTGTTATTAATGAAATTGGGTATTTTCACATATATAGGCCCCAAACCTTGGTTTCCAGGAAGTATGATTTTCTTTATTATTGTACCACAAAACAGTTTCTATTTTGAGCTCCTGTCCCACTGGATGGAGGAAAAAAAAGATAATTACATGTAACCCCAAAATATAGTTATTATTATAAAGCTATAATATAGATAGGATATAATCACAACTATATGTACATATAGTTATTTCAGGGTCTTTTCCTGTCATCCAATTCCTAGAATTGTGTCCTAAGCTCCAGAATGTCAGAGTGTGTCATTTGGTTGGAGGGTGGGGTACAGAGTGTCTCATGTTTGTACTTCATCTGCCCATGCATATACCTGTGGAGACACCTCACAGTCATCCTGTTCTCAGCTCCTGATTCACACAGATCGGGACTCATTCTCCGGATATCACCCAAGGTCTGTCTCAGAGATATCTGTGCTTTTCTCGGATACATAAGGAACACAGGCTTCTTCTCACATCTTAATGGGACATGTGGAAATGTGCATCAGACCCCTCTGTCTGCACACCCTGACACAGCCATGCCTGCTCTTCTGCCCCTCTGCCATGTTGCCCAGAGCGCTTGTCTTACTTACACCACCCTCTAGGCAAAGGACAGGTCCCCTTTGCTCTCAGAATCCTTAAACCTCTGCTGGATTTTTATCCCATGACGTCACGCAAATGAGTCTTGGTGGAGTGCTTCAGAACCTCACCTTTCTTGCTTACATTCCAACTCTTACTTTCCTATGGAATTTTTATTTGGTAAGAAAGAGATAAAATTAAATCTGACTAATCACCTATTTTGTAAAGCAGCACAGGGTGACAAAGTTGACACGGTGTTCAATGACAAGCCAAAGCTGAGGTTCATATCAGCTATGGTTTGCAAAGGATTCTACAAATGTAGTGACTTTAGCATAAGATGTTAACATTGATCTTAACATTATACATACATCATATGCGACCATGAATTCTCCAGTCCTGCTCTTCCTCACCATATCAGCCTGGACTAGCTTAAGTTCTGGCTCCTGCTCTTACTCCCTTAGGTTGCTACCAGGAACTCAAAGCTCAACAAATTGGCTTTGCATGGTATTTTGCCTATCATTAATCTTGAACCCAGAGCCAAAGAAGAAGTTTTAGAACAGTTGTAATTACTATGACCCTCTCCTTCTCAAGAGATTCTCCAAGACTGCCCTGAAACTTCAGTGGAACATAAGGAAGTAAGTGGTTTTCAGGGTGTACTGGAAAAAAAAAAAAAAAACACAACACTTATTTAGATGGACATTTGCACTAGATATCAATTTGGACCGAAGTATAGTGTGGAAAGATGGTTTCAGAGAATGAATTACATAGTCCAATGGTATCCAGTACCCCTCTGAGAGAATTGATCAGAGAATATGGTTATGAACACAACTCTCTTTTTTTAAATAAAGATTTTATTTATTTATTTGCAGAGCGAGAGAGAGAGAGCACAAGTAGGCAGAGCAGCAGACAGAGGGAGAGGGAGAAGTAGACTGCCCACTAAGCAGAAAGCCCGATGCGGGGCTCGATTCCAGGACCCTGGGATCATGACCTGAGCTGAAAGGCAGACATTTAACCGACTGAGCCACCCAGGTGCCCCTGAACACAACTCTCTTACAAGCCCTCAGAAAAAGTACAAATACAGGATGTATAAATGTGAATATACACCCATATCTGACTTCAGTGGTTAGGAAGGAAGAAAGAAAATGAGAGCTCCTATATCTTTAGATTTCTATAATCTAGTCGTGCTATTATAGAGTTCATTTGATTGGTCCTCAGTAATTAAAGATCTGCTTTACCGTAGAAAGGTAAGAAAACCAGCAAGTACAATATTTTTCAAAAATAAGATCTCTTAAAAATACATGAACTTAAAAAACTGGAAATAGTAACTGCAAAGCAAAAATAATGCATTTCATTCTTATTGTCTCAAGGAGGAAAAAAGTATCCACTTTAACAGTCTGCAAATAATGGAACAGAGAATTCTTCCTCAAGGGAAAGGAGCTACCACATCTTAACCAGATTTTGGCAATTAACACATTTGAAAAGAAAGCTAATAAAATACAGAATCAGAAGAAACCACAGGTATGTAGTTGAGGCTGTATTTGTTAATTAATATTTTTGTAAATTCTAATCACATAGAATATAAAATCAGAAGATTTTTAAATATAGTTTCATTTATTACCTATAACATGGAATTTTTTAGAGTGGGTAGTCTTCAAATGTAAGTTTTTATTTATATCATATAAATTTGTATCAAAAAATAACTGGTAGCGGCGCCTGGCTGACTCAGTCGGTTAAATGTCTGACTCTTGGCTTCGGCTCAGGTCATGATCTCAGGGTCGTGGGATTGCCACCCCCCCACCCACCACCCCTGCAATGGGCTCCACGCTCAGTGCAGAGTCCGCTTCAGATTCTTTCTCCCTCCCCCTCTGCTCCTCCCTGCTCACACCCTCTCCCTCTCTCTCTCTCAAATAAATAAATAAAATCTTTAAAAATAATAATAATAATAATTGGCATAAAACTACTGAAATCTGTGGCTGCAAGGGGACCTGGGTCAGTTTATATTAAATTCCAAATATCAATTATAAAATTTATAAAGTGAAGGCACTCAGAATTGTATAGGGCTGATGTCAAGTTATAGAACTTATGCCTTGGGATCTTTGCAAGTAAGGTGAGTATACAATTAAGCTTTTATTCAAATTACTACAAAACAAATGCTTATAACATTTATACCATATTTTTAATGAGGTTCTTAACACAAACTATAAGGACCTTGTCTTTAAATAACCTTACCAGTAACAAGACACTTCGAGGCCATGCTTTGACTGTAAATCTAGCAAATGAAGCATAGTTGAGAATGACTGAAAAAGATAGAGTGGTTTGGGTGCAAAAGTATCACTTTAATCATTATATATCAACATTTAGCATTATGCTTCCCAAGAGATAAAAATAAAAAAACAAGCAATCCTGTGATATAACACAGATATATGGTCTTTCACTGTTTAAAATTAGAAAGCTATATAAAATTATATATAACTTGATTATACAAAATTATTTATAAAAAATAAATAAAATTAGTTATATATCAAAGGTAGCCCCTAAAGTTGCTACAATGCTATCATGTTTAAAAATAAATGTACTTGAGATTCTTTTAGAAACAATTTCACCTGTCCATGCTCAAATATAAATGAGCAAGAGTGGGAAAAAAATTGCCTTAAATTCATGATGAAAAATAAGTTCCATATCTTCCACACAGGAGACTTCCACTTATCTTGACTCAAGTAGATGCAGATTTTAAACTCAATATTTCTACATTAAAAATTAAAGATTTGCACTAGAAACAGTGTAAAAAAACCCCGCAACAGCTAATTACGTTTGTTTCCCCATCTTTTCATTATATAGTTGCCACCAAATCATAAAAGTCACTTTAGGCTTAAGACACAGTGATCAGTTACTATATCAGTAAAACTAGAGATATTGACATGATTTTTATAGACCTCTATGTGGAACATATGCACATTTCCATGAGTTTAACTCCTTAGACCTAGAGCATTACATGTAAGAATTATTTTTGCCTCCATTGTATTTTAAAATCCCATCTATTTCTCTCAATTATTCCTCTGGAAAAGCAAAAATATGCAGTATTTTACTGCTGTGAATATTTTATGCCCCAGAGATTTGGCCCAAATGGAAAAAGATGGGGGTAGAGTCACATCCGTGGAAAAAACCGCAGTGGAATTAGATTTTTGTGAACAGAAAACAAACCAACAAAAAAACCCCAGAAAAATAGGTTGCAGTCAGATAGGTAGGTGCTCTGCTCACTGCCCAAGCCCTGTCTGAAGGGGACATGAAACACAAAGGCCTGGCCACATATCTAGAGGAAGCAGCTGCAAGAGTGATATAGGGCCCATTCTTACAAAGAAAGAGCACCAGCAAATCTGTTTGAGCATGAATATTAGATTTGCCGAGTTCTGCCGACATCACCATGGCAGATAAACATATTACGGAGACTGGGGCAGCCTGTCGTTGGAGAGGTTGCCAGATGAGATCAGTGACCCCATGATGCCCATCTTGACAACCCTTCGTATGACCCAAGGCAGCGACTTAGTCAAGTGTCATCTTAAACATTGCTAGTCTAGAACAAGTGGATCAAAATGAACTCTGAACCTTTGTTTCCTTAAGAGTGAAGGACGAACAGCTGCCTGCATCTGGAATCTGTGTGAAAGTTCTTTACAGCTGTAACATAATAAACAAACTAAAAAAAAAAAAAAAAAAATTCGGCAGGGTCTACTGTTCCATTTACATTCTTGCCCCTTCTCTGGCCTCGTTAAATTGTAATCTCACATCAAATTACATTTTATCAATGTATTATTTCTGCAACTTGAGGATGAAATTGAAAACATATTGAAACAAAAGAAGAAATCTCTAACAGTTGTTCTTTTTTTTTTTTCTTATTTGGTATTAGCAAGTGCACGATGACCAGGACCTGAGTTGTAAGGGGCCGGCAGCTTGTATGGTGTGCTTTTGGCAAGTAAGTGGTGGAGGGTGGGGGGGCCAACACGTTCAAGAATATGATTTACCAGCTCCGGAGCTCTGGGGTCTACATTTTCATAAATATAAGTGACAAATTATCAATAAATCACTCTTTGGTTCACCATAACGCATAATGTTTATTGAAACCCAGTTCCAATAAATATGACTCGCCCTTTTTAGCCAAAGCATAAGAAACAAAGATGACAGGAATTACAAACAGAAATGAAAAATGGGGAATAAGCCCCTGGAAAGCAATGAACCTTTTCTCTTTCCAATTCAATCTGAGACCACTAGATTCTGGAAGATACTTTCAGATGTGTACACTTGTTTCAAAATACCATTAGTTTTCATTCTGACCTGGAGAATTTACAGAGTGAGGTAGTATGGGTCATGTTGGACCACTGAAAGTTTCTACTATCTTTTTTTTTCCTCGTGTATATACATGAGATTCCACTACATCTCCATGGATTTCACTGAAATGGCAATGGCATGAATTAAAAGTGTTACAACCTTCCTTGGTTTTGAAATACAACAGTGTCCCTGTTCTCTTTCCCAAAAAATGAGCTATAGTTAAAAAAAAAAAAAAAGCAGTCAACACTCATACTAAATATTTCCAAAATTGTCTGCTAAAAAAACGGAAAGGTGTAAGATAAGAGTAACACTGGAAGTAATTGGTAATTTGCCTTTAGAAGTTTACACACACATTTTAGCCTTTGTTCCACACACATGCCTTCAAGAGAAGAGGGATTGCATGCATATTATTTATTATTGTTATTCTTTATTTATTTATCACTTAGTATTATTTTGATATGCTTTATGCACTGTATGATTTATCTTCTATGTTCTAAGAGTGAAATTAAGAAGTGTTGCAGACAATGCTGTTGTAATGCCCTATAACTTTACAAACTCATTCAGCAGCTGGAAGCAATTGACATAGGGTAGCATTTGACTCGAACAACACTTCAAAAAGTCAACTTGAATCTTAATTGAAATACCCTATATTTCACGTTGGATACATGACCCAATGCTAGCCTTTTGTTTCTTTCTTACAAAGCAAAGGCAGTAAAGTGTTACCCTGTGTGTAAGACTTTATTATGAGATTGTTATTATCAAACAGCAATGTTTACTCTAACAAAGATTTTTAAAAATTGACTCTCTGAAACATACTTCTGTGTTATGTATATTTACATGTCTTTTTATGGAAAATCGATATAATAAATACAATTTTAAATGAGCAAAAATTAGCCATAACCTGAACATGTAAAAAAAAGTTTGCTCTTTTGCATATTATAATTCTCCAGCCTTTAAGTAGCCTACGTCTACTTATTATTTACATAACCGTTTTTAACTTTTTTATACTTAAGTGTTTTATATACTTGCTTACATATCTGTAATGCTCCCCGTTCTTATTTAAACTGCCTAAGAACTATCGCATTAAGTTAATTTTAAAGTGATGGGAAAAACAAGGAGTTACCAACAATTCATTTCTTATCCATAAGAGCTAACATGCATTCAGGTAACAGATCTCTGTTCTAGCTGCCTCACCCTCTATGCACGATAACTATATGAGGTAGTTACTATTCTTAGCTACATTTATCGGATGAGGCAAATAATTCACAGAGGTCAAATACCTTGTCCAAGGCACCATGCTAGTAAATAATAGAATCAAGCTAAGAGAAAGAGCGCTACCAAATTTCCTTCCCTTGAGGCATTATGTGTGTTTCTGAAAGCACACACGTCCACCAAATTTTTAAAATTAACTTGTACATTAAATGCAGTCAAGTTAGCTATTTAATCCAATGAATCGTTTTTGGCAATAATCCCCCAAATTTATCTGTTTATAAATTTAAATTTTATTGTATCATGTTGAGTTGTTCTGTACTCTTCAGTTGTCTAATGACAGAAACACAACTCCAACCCACTTACACAAAACAGAGAGTAATATTGATGCCTACAGCTGCAAAGACCCTTCAGGCAAGACCAGCTCCAGAAGTTCCAACAAGATGATAAGCCTGCAGCCCCCTTCTCTCCCTTGCAACTCTGCCTCCTTTGCTAGCATTCTCAAGCAAGATTTGTGTCCACTGGCGGGTATTAAGTTTAATTTGTCCTGCAGTTGGATACATAACACAAACAAACTCCTTTCTCAGTAGCTCAGGCAAAACCCCCAAGAGATAATCCTCATTAGTCTAGTGGGTCATGCTCCAATGCCTGAACCATCACTGTGGCTAGAAAAAAAAAAGTTCTTTGTCTCCAGGCCTGAGTGTAACGTCAGCCCTACCCAGAACTAAGAACGGGGAAGGGGTGATTCTCCAAAGGAAAAATCAAGATATTGCTACCTAAAGAAGAGGAGGAAATTACTGGCCAGAAAGAAATCCACAAAACTCCCAGACACAAGTTCTCTAAAAATAGTTTTTAGCTTTGTTAGTGTAATCTCTTCAGTGTAAATATCACATGTGGCACTGAGTCCGGGAGGGTGCAGATGCAGAGAATAAAATCTGCTCCAGCTAGTTTAAGCTGAAAGGGATTTATTACAGGGTTTTAAGACATATTTCTCAAGACAAACAAAGAGACGAAGTTTCTTTTAAGGTCATAGGAAATAAGCTAAGAGAAGGTTAATCTCTTTAGTGTAAAAGGGTTGGTTTTTGTGTAAATATTCCACGCTGAGTTTGGAATACCCCATTTCCTCTTTCTCCCACTCCTAGGATGACCAACTGGTCTTGGTTTGCTTGAGACTTTCCTGGTTTTTAAAACTGTAACACTCACAATCCAGGAGCTCCTTAAGCCTGGGAAAACCTGACCCCTGTCCCTCTGGTAGTGATACCAAATGGAATCTACTAGCTAAAACCAATTCCTGAAGCCAGCTGAGCAAAACCATGGGATCCATGAAATGAGCGGGGGGGGGGGGGGGGGGGGGGGGGTTTAAAAAAAAACACCCACTCTGAAAAAAAAAAGAAGGAGGGGGCGGGGATAAAGAAGAGAATGAGGAGAGGGAGGGTCCAAGGTGAATAGGTTTCCCTACAGAGCACATCACAGATTACTACATGGGGTCTTGAGAAGCCCCAAGTCTCTTGAGGAGTTGGAATCCAACAGAAAAGGGAACTAAATCCAAATGCCCAAAGGACTGTTTTATTTTCATCTTAGTCTCTGTGTGTTTGCTTGCTGGCTGACAGGCATATTGCCTGTAACTGGATTAAATCTTCTCTCCTTCCAGTTTTAAAAGGGGAAGCCTAGAAACACATACCCACCCTTGCACAATTAGAGTCGTTTCTGATACTGACTACCAAACCCTCCCGCTTTCAGTATATAATTGAAAGCCTTATGAAATTCTTCCTTCTCCCCCTCCTCCTGTCTGGTCCTAATGGGTATCCCATACAGGGGAACGTTGCCTCCCTTTCTCCACCCCTGGATTTGGGGCATTTCTCTCACTGTTGGGCCCATTTATACTTCAACTGAGATGGCAGGACTGTGAGATTATTCCCTCAGGGTTAGGGCCCAGAAAAGAGCATGGGTCCTCCTTAACTCTTCCCCACCTTCATTTAATTTTACTGAACTCCTGAAATACTTCTTTCCCAAGGGATGAAGCTGATTTACTTTATCAGAATAATTCAGCAAGAGATAAAAATGACTCTTCATTCTGCCTATTGGGAATATGAGTTGAATATTGGTGCTTATATTCTCCCAGAGTTCTGCTCTTTGCCCTCTCCTCAAATTTGCTACCTTGAGTGTTTCCAATAAAGGCCATGCTTTACTACAACTTACACACTGGTGACCCGCAAGTTACTTCCTATCCACCTATCTCTGCTCTTGAATTATCTTAAGTTCCCCTTGCCAAATACTAGAGCCTGTGTAGATTTTACCTCCATGTTTACCCAAATTCTGTGTGACCCTTTCTTTCTTCAAAAGCCCCTATATTCGATAGCTATGAGATGGGAAGGACAGGTTTTATATTATGCCCTTATTTTACCAAGAAGGGAACTAAAATCCAGTGCATTGAGGTGGCTCATTCAAGACCACGTATCTAGTCAACAGAAAAGTTGATACAAAAAATTAGAATCTTTCACTTCCACTTTATCACTTCACTACTTTAATCTGAATTGAGGTCTGGATCATGTGACACCCCCCAAAAATCTTTTTAAAAGAAATTCAGTTTTATTATCTTCCAATATATATGATAGAATGTTATTTTTCTCAAATATCCTCTTATTAAAAAATAACATTAACTCAAGGGGTATCTGGGTGGCTCAGTCAGTTAAGTGTCCGGTTCTTGATTTTGGCTCAGGTTATGATCTCAAGATTGCGGGATTGAGCCCCAGGTTGGGCTCCATGCTCAGGGTGGAGTCTGCTAGAGATTCTTTCTGTCCTTCTTCCTCTACCCCATCCCTCCATGCTCTGTCTCTTTTGATAAATAAATAAAATCTTTAAAAACTTTTAAAAAATAAAAATAACATTAACTCAAATAGAAGCAATCCAATTCCACATTATTTCTACTCTAAAGTCCAACTAATTTTATCCTGCAATATTGTTAACACTGTTAATTTGCTAGGCACACATTAAAATCAGACCCAGGGAAATGAAAGAATGAGGATTGTAGAGAGCTGGCCAAAACTAAGACAGAACTGGCTCATCACATGCTACCAGCATGTTCTCCTGGACTTTTCCAGGATCAACCCAGGCTCCTGCTCTATTCAGATATATGCAATCACATTTGGATGCATCGTTGCTTAGTGTGAAAGATAGTTTTTTTTTTCTTTTTCCTTTTTCTTTTTTCCTCCTCAAAGATATGTGAATCTGTGCATGACACCCAACATTGAAGAATGACATTTGTTCCCCACTTTAAACTGGATCAACAAACTAGTCCACAGCTAAGCATGTATTTGAAGTCAGATCTGAGTCGGATCTGATTTCTATCCTATAACAGTCCATTTTAATTCCATCAGAAATGCACCCACCAAATTCCAAACAGTATCTCATCATATTAGAGTATAAAGTAATTTCCTACCAAAAGAATCAAATGCAAATTTCTTAAATATGAAGGGATAGCAAATCATTTTATGTTGTTTTTTTGAGATTTAATAAGTTTTCTCCCCTTTAGGAATTTTCTAATGATTTTGTGACACACTCTGAAAATATTTACTGGAGATGGCAAAAGATGGATTTCTAAAAGAACATTTCTATGTGTTTGTGAAGAGAATTGGTAGAGTAACCTTCTCCTTGCAAGACAGGACTATAGCGATTAATTACTTCACAATAATCACTACAACACAGAGAACACCCTGCCTGACGTCACTCAACACCTGCTGTCTCCAGGTCTGGACCCTGCCCAGTGGTCTCTAAACACCTCTGTTGATAGAGGTGATAGTCACCATTCCAAATCACTTCCCTGATCTTTAGAAGATATAGTTTTCTCCTTTTACTCTGATTGTACAGGGATCGGACTGAGGCAAAATTATGAACTAGGAAATTTTGTCTATGGACGCCCACCTCTCCTTGTCCTCCCTTTTAAAGAACTGTTTGCTTCTTTGGGTTAAACACAGCTCACATTCATGTTTTGTTTGACCCATTCAGGAGCTGTTAAAAAAAAAAAATTGAATGTGTTGCCAACATCTCAAATTCAGGAGATTTCATAGTAAAATCTCTTGATGTTGAAAATACAAACTTGCATTTCCTCCTGACATTTGGCTAGAGAAGATAAGCAGCTATCTCTCCGCACTGCATATATCTCCAGTTTACCACAAAATTCACCACATTTACTTCTCAGGTACTTGAGGTCTTAACTCCTATAGGCCTTTTTTGAAGGAGGGGCGGGCAGAGGGAGAGGGAGAGACAGAATCCTAAGCAGGCTCCACGCCCAGTGTGGAGCCCCACGTGGGGCTCAGTCTCACAACCCTGAGATCATGACCTGAGTCAAAATCAAGAGTTGGACGCTTAACCGACTGAGCCACCTAGGTGCCCCAACTCCTATAGGCTTTTGAGTTGTTGCTACCTCCATGGCTGATATTTAGCCAATAAACACCAGTATGATAAAAGTAGTTCTTAAAGGTAACAGCCACCAACCATCCCAAGCCCTCTGAATGCCATTCTGGTTGCCCTATCATTTCCCCATTATTGTCCCCATTTCCCCATTATTGTCAATTAAAGAGTAAATGCTTGGTACAGCAGGGTGCCTCCAGAACTCTAGTGTAGCTTCCCACACTTCTCTCCTAATGGTGAGGCTCATGTCCTAACAGATGACCAACTTTTAATACCACCCTGACAATCTCTGTAACTAAACTATTTCTTTATTGATTCCCAAAGAGTTAGTCTCATCTTTTTTCAAAGTGCCGTTTAAAATAGGTACTTTTTAACCTATGGCAATGCCTACCCTGTCTTGAAGCTTTAGTCATGAGACAGTATTTTTTTAGGAAAGAGAAACTAACATACTCATCAAATGATACCTGGTAGGGGACAACCTACCTAACTCATTGTTGTTGCACTCATTTATAGATAAAACAACTGGCATCCAAACATAGCAAAATATTTTAACCAAGATTTTTCACTTGATTCTCAGAACTCAGCATCTCCGACAAGGCAGAAGTTATCATCCCCCACTTCAAACACAGGGGAACTAAGGCCCAGGAGGGTGAACTATTTACTCAGAGTCACATCATCACTGGCAGAATAGAGGCTTGAATCAAATTCTCCTGGCTCCCAGTTTCATTTAGCAACCATTAGAATGCGTTTCAGGTCAGGAAGATTGTCCTGATTTGGTCAATGACAAAGCTCAAGCTATTTTTTTTTTTTTTTGCTTGGCTATAGATTGTTCACTCAGATGATGAAAAGATACAGGTGTAAGTTTTCTGCATCAGAGTCACTACACGTTTGCCCGTAAAGCTTTATTTCCTATTATGGAAAAGATTATACTGAACTACATTTTTCTCTCCCTTTGAGAGAAGCAAAGTAAATTTTTTAAATGCCTGTAACACTCACCTTTAGCTCTATGCATTCTGTACATTTCATATGCTCATTTCAGAATAGCTTATGTTAACCCCTAGGTTACATATTTTTTAAGTTACTTGCTATATTTTGTTTAACTTTTGGTTCTAATTTTATCCTGAGTGTACGACATTTAAATCAGAACATTTAGCTGTTTATATTAATAGTATGCCTTTATCTTGTTGACATTTTCCTCAAGTGATCTATGTGTTTTTACAGAAGACATCTCATAAAAACATTTTCAGTTATTGTAATATAAAGTATCTCTCTTAAAGTACATGTTAACTTAAATTTTTAGTTATTTTTGGGCACTACGTCTTTTTTTAATGTAATCAAAGCAATATAAAATTTACCAAGGTCCTAAAATTATATCACTAAATATTTCCAAAATAATCTCAAAGACTTTTGACAAGGCATTTGAACCAGTTTCTGACTTTAATATCTGGCTGTTGATTTAGAATTCTTAAAAATACATGAAATTATTTGGCCTGAAAAATTATACTAAAAAAATCAGAATCTAAATGGGATTTGAAGTCCAGCTCTTCATGTCCTTATTTGATTAAAGTACTAACCTCATGCATAAATGTCAGTGAAAATCACCTGATGTGAGTTTATATAATATTCTCATGTTGAACACTGCATTAAGACAATCATTAAGATAATAATGAACACTAAGTTAATGCTGGCTGTTTATATCTCACTTTTAGAGCATAACTGTAGGAGAAAAATAAGGCAAATGGAAATGGAAATAGTTATTTACTAACCAGTCATATCACTAAATAATAAAAATTGAATTAATAATTTTGTACCTACATCATTACTGCTTTGGACAACAAAGCTGTAAGTCTAAGAGCATCAGAACACTAGAAACCTTTCCCTCACTTTTTGGGGGGCATTCACTGGGTCAAGGATGAGGGAATTCAGGGTAAAACCAGCGAATGGCATAGACACAAGCCCATCGCTACACTTCATTGGCCAAAAAATTCTTGATCATCAAGAATGTTGTATCGGATACTTGATGACGAAAAACATAGAAAGTCTAGGTATGGTGCCAGCAGTGTTTACAGAAGGACTGTGGGCAAGAAAGGTAAACCCACATACGGAGTGAGCCAGTTCTAGTGATGATAAATCACTGCCCCTTCCATGAGGGAAGGCATCCAAAATAAACTTCCTCGTGGGTGGTTGATTAGTCCCTCTGGGGAGAGCTACTCTTCTGAGGGCTTAGTAGTGGCCTTACCATCTCCCCAGAGTTCCATCAATACCTCTTTCTCTTAGAATGATCTTAATTTGATCTTAATAGGATAACCTGGTTGAACACCTAAATTGGCAGTAATCAGATCACTCTTGGTGAAGGGAAGCCCATGTTACTAAAATCATGGAGATTTCATTGCTGCCATTTTGTTCATGACCCCCGTGAGCCAGCAGCTCTGGAGTTGGTGAGGAGAAGTTGACTGACATGGAGTGTGTTCTACTGGGGGCAGCCAGGTGCTGCATAAAACATTTCTACTTGCCACAGACATTTTGGGTGTCATTGGATCTGCCTGATCATGAAGCCCAAGTAGCAGAGTGTCTTATACTTGAGCGTGGACCAGCTGCAGAGCCTATTTTTGCTCTGGGCCCCACCTAAAACTGACAGCTTCGCAGTAAGTAAGTTAATGCAGTGCATTCAGATGAAGTTTTTGTTGTCACCGGAAGCCTCCCTTTTTAGTGGGGGAAAAAAAAAAAGGTCCTTCAGACATAGGAGTTAGTCAACTTCATTGGTAAATATATATGCATGGGTCCATGTTTGACATAACTGCTGTTTCCTAATCAAATAAGTATAAAGCAATTTGTATATGGTATTTAATTGTTGCTTCAAACTAAGTCAAGAAAATATATTTTAGTCTAGTTAAAGACAAAAATCCCATGATATGCTAAGTTCTGTTCTAAAGTCTTAATACATCAGCAACATGTTATTGAGTACTTCGACCGTTTTCATTTGCCATTTCTCTTGTTTCTATCATTAGGCACTGTTTGAAGAATATACCTTTGCACGAAACTAGCAAATGATTAATAAGACTTCAATTTGGGGAAATTAAAGAAATAAGTCAGCATGAGAACTATCATTGCCTCATCTGGTCTCAATCGTGCATGCCTAAGTTATGATATATGTATCATTTTATCTGGATTTATATTCCTCATTACCCAAAAAAAAAAAATTTAAAAACAAAAAAAGAACTACTCTGAAAGATTGCATATGTTAACAAATATTTGGCAAAAAAAATTCTCTATTGATTATCGATAGCACAGATTGATGCATTTATCCCTTAGGATTGAAGTCATTAGTCTTTTGTTAATGAAAAGGAAATAAACAGCTGGCTTCTACTCAAACCTGGAAGATCTGACAATATACAAATTAAAGATGACTTTGAAAGAGGAAAGGCCACAATCCTATTACAACTAATCATTTTTACATATTGATCTCCTGATCCCTGCTCATATGCATACATGTTTTTTACCTTATTCATTAATTCATTCAACAAGCATTTACCAAGTTGACATTATTATAAAGCACATGCACAATTTTGTATTGTGCTTTTTGAACTGAATATGATAATATACATTTTTATCACATCCCTACCGATGTTAACTTTTTAAGCATCCTTTTACTAAAATACAAACGTTCTGGGGATCTAGGTTTTTCAATTTTCGCCTTCACAAACAACTCCTCTTGACCAGGCAGTATGATGTAGTGACTGAGGTTTAGGTTCTGGAACTAGGCAGATCTGAGTCTGAAGTCTGGGTTCACCACTTAACCGTGAGACCTGGGGCAAATTAACCTTTTGATTCTCCTCATTTGTGACATGGCGATAAAAAGAGTACTGTTTCTGTCGCTGTTTTGAGGATTAAATGACACAATATATATGAAATCCTTAAAACAGCGCCTAGCACATAGCTTGTGTTGTTTTTACTTATATCTCTGTTATCCAGCCTGTGAAAGTTCTTTTTATTCTTCATGGTTCATCCCACATGTTGTCTCCTTCATTAAGATTTTCCCAATCCTTCCAACTGGATGTGCTCTTTCCCTCCATCAATCTTTGAAAACATTGTGTTTGTATGGTTCTTCACCACCTGACACTTTATGCTTTCGTTTCATAATGAGTGTGCATTTCTCTTATCCACATTGCCAGCTGAAAAACTCCTCGACCATATCTTGCTAAACCTTCACTTTGACTATGGTGCTTAACACATTTTTTACATTAAATAGATGCTCAATAAATATTTACTAAGTTGAAAAAAAAATTGTGGATTCTGACTATATTCTATAGGTAGAAAAACAAGGATACAAACACATGATGAGTTTTCAATTAAAATTATTTCAACTTTCAATTGATTTTAGTTTTCAATTGAAAACGATCTATTCCGGGCGCTTGGGTGGCTCAGTCGGTTAAGCGACTGCCTTCCGCTCAGGTCATGATCCTGGAGTCCCGGGATCAAGTCCCGCATCAGGCTCCCTGCTCGGCGGGGAGTCTGCTTCTCCCTCTGATCCTCCCCCTCTCATGCTCTCTCTCACTCTCTCTCAAATAAATAAATAAAATCTTTAAAAAAAAAAAAAAAGAAAATGATCTATTCCTTTGCATACTACTTATATCTGAATTAGAAACTATTTTCCTCTACCAAGTCCTACCTTGTCCTTGGATGATTTCACTACTTCTCTTTTTTAATTTTATTGACCATTTGCAACATTTATTCAGGATTAGTTTATGTTTCTCATGGAAACCTATAAATATGTCATCTGGCCCAGTTACAACTATTTTGGTTCCTCAAATAAGTAAATGTTTCTTTTTTTTGGTTCTCCAAACAAATACATGTTTCCAAAAATCTTTTTCTAATAGTCTAGCTTACCAGTTATCACTTATTCTTTGTTAAATTCAATTATGCTATATTTTTTGCACAAAGCATCAGAATTATGTTGTTCTTACTGCAGATTACTCCCCTCTGTATGCAAGTATACAAGTATTTGTAATATTTATGATGGTATTAATCAAACTCACAAAATGGTTTTTATGTACCTATTCTGTATCTATATGAGAGACCCAAAATGAAAAATGACTTACAGCACTTTAATCATGACTTGAATCCCAAAACTTTCTCTTCAAATCAACATGTTCACCATAAGAAACATCATCATAAAATAATTTGAGAGCATGAAGCAATCTGATTGGCTTCTTGCCATCAGTTTATAAACTTAACATAATTCCATTCTTATCTCTAAACTGATGACTGTGAATAATGAGTTTAAAATGAAACTATAATTGCATTAGTCATGGTTATCCTTGATGAATGAATAAATGCAAAAATTATTGTACTGGAGATATGCATTAATATGATCAGTCTTGTAATTATACAGTACGGTAATTCAGTGCCCTTATGTAGTTAATGTGTGACATATAGACACGTAACTATAGAAAATTTAATTCGGACTTTTGAAAAGACCCACAAAACTCTGTGTGAGTTATAGAAAAGCTAATAAAAATGTGTGCCCTTTGAAAACTTGCAACTCACCTAACTTCCAAATTAAAATAAAACTGGCTTAATTAGAAAAAAAAACTAATAAGAAATGATTGTTTCTAAAACTGCTAATCATCTTTTCATAATCTATCTTGTGAATACCTTGGCCTTCATAAACTTTGTTTTATCAAATTCCCCTATTAAAGAGTAGAAATTATAGTGTTGACAATAACACTAATCCTGAATTTTTCAAATGTCATTTAACCACCTATCTAGATGATCATATGAGTTTGAGCCTTAATTCTAATGATATGATGAATTCTATTAATGGATTTCCAAATAGGGAGTCACTGTTAGGCCCGGCCCATTGTGGGTACTAAACATCTCATGTGGTAGAAATGTCTGATCACCCACTGGGTCATATTTTTTTAATGGCATCCTCGTATTTGTGCAAAGAATTTGGACTTCATCCTAAAAGCAATGAGAAACCTTTTGTGAAGCTTTTCATTAAGAGTCCTGAATTTTAGAACAATCTCTCTGGTAACAGAAAAAAAAAAAAGTCAATTAGAAGCAGTAGAATTATTGTAAAGAACCATGGAAAATGATAAGAGCTTGAACTAAATAAAGTGGAATTCAGAGATATTGAGGAAATGTAATTGTCAATGACTGATTGAGTGAAGAGGATGAACAAAAAGGAGTATAAGTCCAGGTTTCTGGCATGGGCAACAAGATAGATGGTAGGACATTAGCTGTGATAAGGAATACAGGAAGATGAGTAGCTTTGTCAAGAAAGACGATAAGTTTGTGTGGAGTTTTAGATACTTGTGGAACTTCCAAATGTATGCACTTTTTTCTAGAGTATAGGAAAGATATAAGGAACATAAATACAAATTTTGAAGTTATCTATGCAGAGACGATAATTAAATCTATAGGAGTGGTTGAAATCTCAGAAAGAGTGTACATAGTGGGAAAAGCAATGGTTTAGGACTCAAAGCCACTTTACCTTTGCCAGACAGTTGTAGGGAAGATTCAATGGTACAATATGTATGAAAACATCCCATATGTTACGTATTATTTTCCTCCTAAAGTTCTTTTTATGGTTTACATGGTTTAAGTACACATGGCTTACAGAAAACAAAGTTTATGACTTGCATGCATATATGTATATGTAAATATCAAATAAAGACTATGTAAAATTTCTAGTCCCACCTGTCTCTCTTCTGGGAATAATACAATAGTGGCTCCCATTTGACACTTCCTGAGCTTCAATTTCTACCTATAAATGCAAGTAATAATATTTGTGTTTTACAATATAGTGTTTTTAAACCTCATGGGGGGGGAATGCCACTGAGATTTGATAAATAATATATCATAGTAGTGCCTTTCAAAAGACACAGATACAACTAGGATCCTATTTGTCCAACATTATTTTATGTCCACAAATATATTTTTTAAAGATTTTATTTATTTATTTGACAGAGAGAGACACAGCGAGAGAGGGAACACAAGCAGGGGGAGTGGGAGAGGGAGAAGCAGGCTTCCCGCCGAGCAGGGAGCCCGATGCGGGGCTCGATCCCAGGACCCTGGGATCATGATCTGAGCCGAAGGCAGACACTGAACGACTGAGCCACCCAGGCACCGCTGTCCACAAATATTTTTATGAGCGTAGAGCTTCTCCATTCAGTTTCTTTTCACCAATTAAAATGAAGGTCTGAAGTGCCACAGAAATTCATTTTATTTACAGAACAGATTTATAACTTTAGAAAAGTCACCACTGTCTTAATACATAACCCTTACAGCCCGTAAAATGTAGAGTATATTGTATACCTCACAGAGATGTCCAAAGAAATAAACAAATTCGATATTTGTGAGGTTTAGTTCCAGAGCCTCCAGACAATAGGTGGTGCAGCTGGGATGGGAGACTGAATATAGACATTTGATTCAACACATGTCACGGAAGCTTTGCCTGAACAAAATCACTGTGCATATGAAATTTAACATAGGTGTGAGAGCAGTATTAAACTCTAATCAGGATGAGCATTGGAGTGAGACAAAAGCTTCAAACAACTTCTTGCACTGAAGAGAAAGATGTTTCCACCAGTGCGAGCTCATTTTCGTAAGCAGATTTTAATTTAAAATGACCAAATTCCTTATTAACATCTGAAAGTTTGGGGCAGCCTCAATCCTCTGTGCTTATATGTGTCAAACAAAACAAAGCGGTAACTGGCAGGTTCCAAATTTAGGAAGGTGCAAAAGATACCCAGAAACGCTCTTTAATCTATCCATCTTATTATGCGTTCTCTCTTCCTTACACTGAAACGTGAGTGGAAGAAGATCTAAAATGTGGATTTCTCCCTTGCCTGGGCAGGTCTGAGAGCCCAAGAGCCTTGACCGTGAGCAGTTTTATCAGATAAGATACAACCCTTTAGCATTTGAGCCGTTGGATTTGTAGCAGTTCTAGACACCTGCTCTTTGCTATGTCTAAATGCTTGCAAGTATCATAGAGTAGACTGGAGATGGATGAAGGAAACATTTAAAGAAAGGGAATGGACCTGCAAATCCAGTTTTCCTAGAGCAATTTCTAACCTTGTGATCAAAATAATATGTTTTTCCTCATCATATATATCATTTGAAAATATCTCCCCATCGAGGTGAAAATTTGCTATCCGCATCTCTCTTCTGGGCAGAGTACCACTTGCAGTTTAGAAGTCCCTGCTACCTGCTATGTCCTACCATGGCAAGTAGTAACTCCTACTTACTGAGCTGGGCACTCGATTTCCAGAGTAACATATGTAAATACTCATTTAATTCTCTAGCTTCCCTTGTAAGTTTCATTCCTATCCCCAGTCCTTATCACAGTGCCTACCCCATAGCAGGTGCTCAATAACTGTTTGTTAACTCATGAGCTCCCAGTATCTGTGCATGGGTGCAGATGTTCTCCAAAGAACCTACACATTAACTCTTGATTTCCACCACTGTTTATTTGAGAGCTGGCTGGTACAATGTGATGACAAGTCTGTATTCTCCATATTTTATTCAACACTGAGTGAAATTTTCTCCCCGTGGATTAGTAGAGACAGCAAACTCTGAACCTGTGACTTGTGCTTTTATACTCTTTGTGGAAAAAGAAACTAAAAAGAAGAAATCCAGAGCCTGCCAGCTCTGGGAATCGAAGGCGTAATGGGAATTATCTGTCCAGCCTACTATGGCATTAGACCAGTCTTAATTATAGCACGGAGATACTCCCTTACAGATGGACTATTTTAGGTTAGTAATTAACCAATAAATTCTATCCCATGCTTTGAAAGTTTATTTCACATATGCATAGCATCTTGTATTTGGAGTAAGGTAAAGACACATCTGGTTTTCTCTACTCACCCCAAAGTATGTTTGGACACTTTTTTTCTCTCTGAGTTTCCTGAGAATGGATTACATGGCATAGATATAGTTTATGGCTGTGAGATACATTATGAAGTCTCTTGTAAAGGCAATCTCTCCCCCTCTCTCTGGGCTCCTTTTTTAGCAAATCCGTTTATGTGAAATAATTGGGAAAGATTAGTCAAAAATGCTTTCATCTTTGTTTCTTGCCTACATTGCATTTTAAAATAATTAAAACTCCAGATTGTTTCTGTTTTTCACCTAAGTTTACTGGCACCCAGCAAAGAAGGCTACACTTTGATTTTAATCATGGCCAGACAATACAAGGCCCCTGTCTCAGAAGCAACAAGGGCAGCAAGTAGAAACCCTGCTGGGTAATTTCAAAGCAATGTACTTCCTGCTGCTAGCCCTACAGTATGATTTCTGTTCTGCCAAGGGCACCAATAGCAGGCAACTTCCAATTTGCACCTCACACATAAATTCACATTATGCCAATAGGTTTCGAAGGAAACAACAAGCTACCCAGCTCAGCCGTCAGAGGTCTGTTAACAGACCTTTAACTATGATCTATTGTGCAGCAGGGCCTGAAAGACGCATGCGGAGTCCCACTTTATAGAGACCGCACTTGCCTGACACCATTTTTCTTGAGATAATTATAAGTGTTTATTTTGGCTTTTAACAACTTTAATCACATTATTTAGCATGTTGCTGTTTTGTCGTCAAGTTAAATGAACACAGAGTTCTCCCAGGAATGTCCCAGAAACTCACACATAGGGTGGTTTCCTTGAGGACAGACCCCAACAGATGAGATGGCAGTGGTTAATTACAGGAAAGCTTCATGTAGGCAAAGATGTTTCCTTCCCCAGGTGAGTAAGCAAACAAATTATACCAGGCAACAGAGAATTCCTAAATGAATAAGGTGTGATCTTTCTAATTGAACTAGCATGACTCTCGCTTTGCTCTGTGGTTCTGTTTTCGGTGGTTTAATGGAGAGAGGGGTTTACGAGGAATCTTGCATAAAGGCACGCAACATCTTTGATGACAAATGTTGCTGCAGTGACCATGTGGACTACAGAAGAGCACTTCTCCGGCTTATCTAGAATTAAGTTTAAAAATAACCTTAGCTGATCACAAAGCGTTCTATAGTCACTGTTAACGTCAAACAACTGTTGAAACATCATGCTGTGCCAAATTGCATTTGATGGCCCAGTAATAGCAGAACTATAATGTACTTCAATGAATTCTAAAAATATCTCCCCCAGTGGAAACTGGTTTAAAAAAAAAAAAAAGACAGCTCACCTTATTCTTAAATCATCCCATTCAATGTGCGTGTGAGTCAACTGGAATGTAGGTCTAAGATTATTATTTTTTTTTAAAGATTTTATTTATTTATTTGAGACAGAGAGAATGAGAGAGAGAGAGAGCACATAAGAGGGAAGAGGGTCAGAGGGAGAAGCAGACCCCCTGCTGAGCAGGGAGCCTGACGCGGGACTCGATCCCGGGACTCCAGGATCATGACCTGAGCCGAAGGCAGTCGCCCAACCAGCTGAGCCACCCAGGCGCCCCTTTCTTTTTCTTTTTTTTTTTTTTAAGATTTTTATTTGTGAGAGAGAGAATGAGAGACAGAGAGCATGAGAGGGGGGAGGGTCAGAGGGAGAAGCAGACTCCCCGCCGAGCAGGGAGCCCGATGCGGGACTCGATCCCGGGACTCCAGGATCATGACCTGAGCCGAAGGCAGTCGCTTAACCAACTGAGCCACCCAGGCGCCCCGGTCTAAGATTATTTAATAGATATATTTAATACATCATGAAACCTATATGCCATTTTTATGTCTTTAATATTTTTATCTGATGCTCTACATTCTGCTAATAATTACACTAAAGTTTCAGAGTAAGACTGTTTCCTCTATAATTATGCATTTCTATCATTTAGTCACTTCAGCTTTCTTAAGAAACTGATGATGAACATTCTTTATTGGGATTGTTTTTGCTGCCCAAGGCTCTCAAGTGGACATGCTGCCCAAGGCTCTCAAAAAAACGTGCACGTTTTTTAAAAAAAATGATAACAACTGAAATAAGGTGACAAATGAGGATATGCTTTTGAAATGACCAATTTAATCAAATGGGCATTATTTCTTTAAATCATCACATTTCAGGGGCGCCTGGGTGGCTCAGATGGTTAAGCGTCTGCCTTCGGCTCAGGTCGTGATCCCAGGATCCTGGGATCGAGTCCTGCATCGGGCTCCCTGCTCCGCGGGGAGCCTGCTTCTCCCTCTGCCTCTCTCTCTCTCTCTCTCTCTCTCTCTCTCTCTGTCTCTTACGAATAAATAAATAAATAAATAATCTTTAAATCATCACATTTCTTTTTCACGAAGGGCAACTTGTGATGTGACCATCAGACTCAGGTTTTATTTGACAAATCTGGGAGCCAATTAATTCATAAATAAAAGTTGTGTTTGAGTGTTCTCTCAATTTCAAACTTAGTAAACTCATATCCAACAGACAACTCCCAGACTGATGAAATAAATGTGGAAAAATTGAGTTTCTACTATAAATCAGTCCTTTAATACCCATAGGAACTAATAGATGTTCCAGAGTTTTATATGTGCAAATACTATTTTAACACATGCACATAATGATTAAAAGGGGGTTAATATATTTAAGAGTTGAAAGTTCCAAGTCTAACAGAACAATAGTCAGAACAAGCAAATGCCAAGTACCTATGCTATGCATTTCAGGTTGTCTTTGTTCCGAGACAGTTAGCAACTGCCAGAATCCCTCTATCATTTATCATCAAAAGTTCTAATCTTTCCTTGTTCCAGCAAACCCTTTCCTAACAGGAATCTCACACATTTCATAATTAATTAAGAGGCCTGGATTCCAGTCTCACTTCAGCATTGACAGAGTGGTACAATCTTTAATCTGCTTCTTCTTCAGTAGTTAAGAATTTCTTATTTTTTTTTATTTTTTTTTTTTTAGATTTTATTTATTTGCGAGACAGAGAATAAGAGACAGAGAGCATGAGAGGGAGGAGGGTCAGAGGGAGAAGCAGACTCCCTGCCGAGCAGGGAGCCCGATGTGGGACTTGATCCAGGGACTCCAGGATCATGACCTGAGCCGAAGGCAGTCGCTTAACCAACTGAGCCACCCAGGCGCCCAAGAATTTCTTATTCTTAACTTCTTTCTGAGTTTAGTGCTCTTTCATGAGATTATGCTGATGGAATGAAAAAACGACACATGTTAATTTTCTTACTTCATTCTACCTAGTAGAGATATATTACTGAAAACTATAGAGAATAAAAACATAAAATTAAGGCACAACAAAATAGTTCAAATAGAATCTAAAAACTTCCCCTCTGATCCATTTTTGCTGAGATTCACATCAAATCATGAGTATTTTTTCCCTTTTTTTGAATTTTTTATTCAAATTCAATTTAGTTAACATATAGTGTATTATTAGTTTCAGGGGTAGAATTAGTGATTCATCAGTTGCATAGAACACCCAGTGCTCATGTCATCATGTGCCCTCTTTAATGCCCAACACCCAATTACCCTATCCCCCCACCCATCTCCCCTCCTCAGTTTGTTTCCTATAGTTAAGAGTCTCTTATGGTTTGCTTCCCTCTAGGTTTTTATCTTATTTATTTTCCCCTCCCTTCCCCTACGTTCATCTGTTTTGTTTCTTAAATTCCACGTATGAGTGAAATCATATGGTATTTGTTTTTCTCTAACTGACTTATTTTGCTTAGCATAATATCCTCTAGTTTCATCCATGCTGTTGCCAATGGCAGGATTTCATTCTTCTTTTTTTTTTTAAGATTTTATTTACTTATTTGAGAGAGAACACAAGTAGGGGAAGGGGCAGAGGGAGAAACAGGCTCCCTGCTGAGCATGGAGCCTGACGTGGGGCTCAATCCCAGGACCCTGGGATCGTGACCTGAACTGAACGCAGATGGTCAACTGACTGAGCCACCCAGGCACCCCAAGATTTCATTTGTTTTTATGGCGGAGTTATATTCCATTGTATAGCTATACCACCTCTTCTTTATTCACTCATCTGTCGATGGACATCTGGGCTCTTTCTATATTTTGGCTATTGTGGACATTGCTGCTATAAACATTGGGGTGCATGTGCCCTTTCGAATCACTGTGTTCTTATCCTTTGGATAAATACCTCGTAGTGCAATTGCTGGGACATAGGGTTTTTCTATTTTTAACTTTTTGAGGAAACTCCATACTGTTTTCCACCAGTTTGCACTCCCACCAACAGTAAGAGGGTTCCTTTTCTCTGCATCCTCACCAACATCTCTTGTTTCCTGAGTTGTTAATTTTTAGCCATTCTGACCGGTGTGAGGTGATAACTCATTGTGGTTTTGATTTGGATTTTCAAGTATGCCAAGTGATGTTGAGCATTTTTTCATGTGTTTGCTAACCATTTGTATGTCTTCTTTGGAGAAATGTCTGTTCATGTCTTCTGCCCATTTCTTGACTGGATTTTTTGGGTTTGGGGTATTGAGATTGATAATTTCTTTATAGATTTTGGATACTAGCCCTTTATCTGACATGCCATTTGTGAATAGCTTCTCCCATTCTGTAGGTTGCCTTTTAGTTTTGTTGACTGTTTCCTTTGCTGTGCAAAAGCTTTTTATCCTGATGAAATCCTAATTTTCCGTTTTTGTTTTTGTTTCCTGAGTTTTTTCTTAATATTACTGACCTAAGAGGATTAGCCTGGCCTCTAATTCCTTACCTACAATACTGGATTCCAGAGTATAATGGACCAATGTTTTCCAAGTTATTTTGAATCTGGAATTCTATGCCAAACTAAATCATTATTCAAATCTACAGGTGAAATTAATCTTCAGTCATACAATGACTTGGGAAATTTACCACACAATACACTTCCTGAAAAATTCATGAATAAAATATTAATAATTCATATCCAGCAGTGAATTATAACAAGAATGGAAAATAAACAGGCTTATTCTTAACATCAAAAAATGCTTTAAATTTAGGAATCTATTCAAGCAATTCACTATATTAGCATATGAAAAGAGAAACCTATAAGATTATTTTGAAAGTTTCTGGTAAAGCACTTCCTATAATTTCTTTGGCTGATAGAGAGAATAAAGACTCCTACAAAACTTGTAATAAATTAAAAATTATATCAAAACCTATGATGAATAGGGGCACCTGGGTGGCTTAATCAGTTAAGTGTCCCACTCTTGATTTTGGCTCAGGTTATGATCTCAGGGTCATGGTATCAAGCCCTGCGTTGGGCTCCATGCTCAGTAGGAAGTCTGCTTGAGATTCTCTCCCTCTCTCCTCTGCTCCTCCCACCATCCATGCGCTCTCTCTCTCTCTCTAAAATAAATAAATAAATCTTTAAAAAAATAAAAAATAAACCTATGATAAATACCATAATTAAGGATTGCCAAATAAAGTCAAATGTTAGGCAAGAAATGTGTGCTATCACCACTATTATTCAAGCTTATTTTGAAACATTCCAGCCAATGCAATAAGAAAAGAAACATGAGATATGCGTGTGTGTGTGTATACAAGAAATAAAGAAATAAAGCTGTCCTTATTTGCATATTATAGGTTTGCCTGCCTAAAAACTCTAAGACAACTGAAAAAATTTAAAACTAATAAGAGTCCAGTAAGGTAGCCAGATAAAATATGAATATAGAAAAATCAATAGGAAATTTATAAATATAATGGAAAAAATCCTATTCACAAGAATAACAGAAAGCAGTAAAATGAATAAGAACAAGACTAGCAAGAAATAATATATACTCAAAGAAAACACATACACTTAACTGATGAATGTAGAAAAGGACTAAATAAATTAAAATTCATAGAATTATACTGCATGAAAAGACAGTAAATAATGACAACGACTGTATTAGTTTGCCAGGGCTACCATAACAAAGTACTGCAGACTGGACAACTTAAACAACAGAAAGTTATTTTCTCAGAAAGTTATATGGAGGCTAGAAGTCTAAGATCAAGGTGTCTGTAGGGTGAGTTTCTCCTGAGGCCTCTCTCCTTGGTTTGTAGATGGCTATCTTCCCTCTGAATCTGTCTGTTCTAAATTTCTTCTTCTTATGACACCGGTCACATTGAATTAATGTCCCCCTAATAATCTCATTTTAACCTAATTATCTCTTTAAAGACTCTATCTCCAAATATAGTTACATTCTGAAGTACACTGGGGGTTAGGATTTCAACATGGGGCTGGAGACACAACTCAACCCATAACAATGACATTCCTTTTTCAAAATAATATAAAACTTCAAGACAATTATTATTAAAAACGCAATAGAACTTTTTATGAAACCTGCCAGGATGACTATAAAATTCATTCCTAAGAGTAAAATGCATAAGAAAATTGTAAAATAAAACATCATTGACAGACAACTTGCTATCCCAAATGTCAAAGCATCCCATAAACCTATGGAAAGTTCTTATAGTATAGTGTTTACCAACATTCTTGACTTGGATTGTGAATGTTGGGGTTCATCCCAGCTCAGCTGTTTACTAGCTTAGTAACCCTGGGCAAGTTACTTAAGCAGTTTGGGCTTCAGTTTCCTAACATGTAAAATGGTGGTAATAATGTTGATTACCACATAAGGTATTTGTGAAGATTAAGAGAATGGCACATGTTAAAGTTTCAATAAATATTAGAGATTATTGTTATTAAATTCTGTTGTTATAGAATTAAAACACTATGAAGAACAGATAAATAGATGAATGGAGCAGAATTGAAATTACTAAAAGAGAGTGATGCCTATATGAATTCATAGAATTCAGTCTATGAAAATGTTGGCATTGGGGCACCTGGGTGGCTCAGTCAGTTAAGCGACCAACTCGTGATTGCAGCTCAAGTCATGATCTCAGGGTTGGGGGATTGAGCCCCATGTTGGCCTGCACCCTCAGCGCGGAGTCTGCTTGAGATTCTGTCTCCCTCTCCCTCTGCCCCTCCCCCCACTCGTGCATGCTCTAAATAAATAAATAAAATCTTCCTTAAAAAAAGAAAAGAAAATGTTGGCATTAAAATCTGTTAGTAAAAGCTAACTATTAAACAAATTAAAAAGAAAGCCACTCTGTAAGGAAATATTTGCAACATATTTAGCAGATACAGAATTAAAATCTATAATATATGAAAATGTTAAACTATCAAAGAAAAATGAGCAAAAATTATGAACTGGCAAAAGAGGAAGTACCAAAGATAATAACCATGCAAAATCATGTAATAAAGGAAATGGGATTAAATAATAAGATATGTTTTATCCACTCAACTGGTAAAAACTGGAACAATTTATAATTTCCAGAGTCCATAAGTTTTGGAAAATGGGAACTTGATATATTGTTAGTATAAACAATATATATAATGTGTGTGAATGTATATAAACTTATATAAAATATAGTAGAAAAAGGCATATGTGAAAATGCCTATCAAAATTATAACATATAGGTAACTCAACTCCACCTTTTTACTTTATAGGAATCTCTCTTACAGAAATAGTAAGAGACATAGGTGTATAGAATCTTTACTCTTTGTAGTAGTAAAAAATTGGAAACAACCTAAATATCCAGCAATAGGGGAATGCTGAAAGACATTATGAAACATTCATTCTATGGAATGCTAAAAAAAATGAGGTAAACAAATAAAATGAGAAATAGGAAAACGTCTGTCAGTTATTATTAAGTATTTGCAGTTTTCAAAACTCTTTATGTCTAACCATGTGTAAATGCCTAGAAAAAAGTCTGGAGATATATGCCTGAACAATAGTTATCTTCAGACAGGATACTTTTAGGCAGGTTTATTTTTATGTACCTGAATCACTTGTAATTTTCAAAGTAACCTGTTATTACTTTTATATATTAAACAATTAAAAGATAAGATACCAACAATTAGTTCTGGGACTAGACATAGGCTGAAGGATCATTGCCAATTGCTTTTTGTGAGAGATGAGCTATAAACTAGGATAGTGTTTCCCTAACTACACTTAGATAGCTGGGAGAAGAGTCATGCCATTGACAGGAAAAGGATACATGGAAAGACAACGTTCTTAGTACCAGAAGGAGAAAAGGGGATCTTCTTTTGTCCTGATTTCATGTTCCCAGGTAGAAGGACATCCATTTAAATAACACCTCTGGCCTCTCTACACCTACACTAATTTTTTCCTAAGGAAAAAATGTTGACTTAACTGATTGATAAGTTTGGAACAAAAAGTAGGCAAGCCTAGATCAGCTCTTCCCTCTTTCTTTTTGGGATCCGACCATATGCATGTGTTCTGGTCTATTCTGGATCATGTCATAAATTTAGCGGTCAAGACTCTGTACCTAAACTGGGAAGTACATTGTCCAGGCCTGTAGCTGTCCAGAACTGCCTTGACTCAGAAAATATCATGTCTAATTCTTGGGTTCTAGCAGGAAACCCACCACTACCACATACCTAAGCCATGTTCTCCAACCCAGCCTCTGTCATTAACAAAGCCATCACTTTAATCTTCAAGTGCCTGACTCCTGGCTCCATCTCTCAGTTAGTTCCAAACCTTAGAAAGGTGGAGTGCTTCAGTATATTTTTAGCACCTA
This sequence comes from Mirounga leonina, assembly GCF_011800145.1. NCBI lineage: Eukaryota > Metazoa > Chordata > Mammalia > Carnivora > Phocidae > Mirounga > Mirounga leonina. The sequence goes on from NW_023270454.1 coordinate 13,460,867, forward strand.
ACTCCAGATGCTTCCAGAGAGATACTGAATAATTCATATCAGAGTTTCATCTATTTACTTATTTATCCAATCAGCAACCCTGAGCTAGGCTCTAGAGATACAAAGGTATTTAGAACAGAGAGCCTACACTTCAGGAACTCACAATGTATTTGGGGACCAGACATAAAACAAATACAGCATTCTGTTACGGAATTGGAAGGTTAGGAATAGATACATAAAGGAGGTGATATAAGCTGAGTTTTGAAGGTTGAATAAAAGTTCACTAGGTTGGTGATGGAAGGTGGTGAGGATATGGCACATCAGGCAGGGGGAGCAACATCTATGAAGGCAGGAAAGCTTGGGAGAACCTGGTACATTCAGCGAGCTCTACGAAGTGTGGCATAAGTGAAGTATGGGGTATATATTGGGATGACAGCAGCCAAAGCTGAAAAAGGACAATAAAAAATGCATCATGTAATATGGTGTGTACAATGCATTTCTTGAATATGATGGAGAAATCCCTGAGGAATTTTTAACACTGAGGTAAAATGATAAATTTTGCTTTTTAGAGAGATCACTATGATGGCATGTAAAGGACAATGTTTCTCCATTCCTTTAAAGTTTAGACTTCTAACCCATTTCAGTATAAATTCCTACTAAGATGTGGCAAGTCCAGAAGACTCACCGAAAATTAGCTACTGCCTTCTGAAGAATTTGTGCTGCAATTAGACACATCATTATCACCCTTTGTTCTGCCAGCCTCTTCAAAGAAATGTTAACCAAGATTGATTTTTCTATTTTTTCCATTTTATTACTTTTCAGAGGAGCCTCAAAAGGCAGGTTGTGATTATTTGTTTCCATTTTATACATTAAAAAATAACCATAAAAGAATTAAAGGGTTCAAACCAAATACAAGTCAAGAACAAATCCTAAATTTGCGTATCTCTTTTTTTTAATTTTATTTTATTATGTTATGTTAATCACCATTCATTACATCATTAGTTTTTGATGTAGTATTCCATGATTCATTGTTTGTGTATAACACCCAGTGCTCCATTCTATACATGCCCTCTTTAATACCCATCACCGGGCTAACCCATCCCCCCACCCGCCTCCCCTCTAGAACACTCAGTTTGTTTCTCAGAGTCCATAGTCTCTCATGGTTTGTCTCCCCCTCCGATTCCCCCTTTTCATTTTTCCCTTCCTGCTATCTTCTTCTTCTCCTTTTTTTTAACATATATTGTATTATTTGTTTCAGAGGTACAGGTCTGTGATTCATCAGTCTTACACAATTCACAGGGCTTACCATAACACATATCCTCCCCAATGTCTATCACCCAGCCAACCCATCCCTCCCAGCCCCCACCACTCCAGCAACCTTCTGTTTGTTTCCTGAGATTAAGAATTAAATTTGGGTATCTCTTAAATTCAACTAAGACTATACAGTGGTGGGTAATTTTTTTTCCATATGAGAAATTCTCCCCATTATAACACTCATTCTCCTATAGCCATAAAAAGTAATTGTGTTTTGAAGTATAAATTCTGGCCATCTGCCCTTAGGTCTAAATTCAAATTCACAGTTAGATGAAATAACCAGTATAAAACAGGTTTTTATAGAGAAATTAAACTAGTATTTACTGCATACTCTAATCCTTTTCTAAAATTTTCCTCAGCTTCTCTCCTCTGATGTAAGTAGTGCATTTTGGGTATTCTCTAAGGAATTCATACTGTTTTGTGAATGCCCCCGAAATACCAGGTGCCAGGCTGAAAAAAACGGTACGACCGTTTTGGTAACCTTCCTGGATCACGTCATGACTTCTACATATTGAAAGAGTCACACCGTGATGAACTGTTTGAAAGTTAAGAGATTCATGGAGAATAGCTCGAAGGAATGGTAGTCTAAGCATTTCACTTTTTCCCTGCACTGTTACCCCTGTGCATCACATATATCACATATCACATATAAAAGCTTTCTCAAAAAGAAACAGCACTGGAACACATTTCAGTTCATTGTTCTTTGACCTCTGACCTCGTGATTGTGTGACCTTACCTGTTGCAGTTGGCTGCCATGTTTCATATATAGAACACATAATGGCATACATTTTCATGATTTTCCAGAAACCTTATTTGTCAATTCCATTGTTGTTCAAATAACAACTTATAAAATATTTTAGGGAAGTGTTTCTATCTCCTTCCAGAAGTCAGACTTGTCGGTATTTTGTGGATAGTTCTTCAGCTGTCATCATAGTTTTAATATCCTACTCATTTGAGTTGTATTGTAATTTTGGCACCTGATGACAAGTTCAGTTCAGAAATGCAACCAAGTTTATTTTATAGTACATTCAATAAATTATCTAAATATTTAACTGGTAACATTACTGAAAATAGCTGATAAAATTAGATAAAAACAAACTACTATAGATTTGGTCAGAGGAAATATTCCTTATCACGTTCATGTAGCTACAAATGTGCGCTTCTCATGTCCATGAATGCCTATGGCGTATTTAATTTCCCCAGACAAAGGTTAAGCAGTCACTTTTCAGTAAAGTGTAAAAAAAATTCACAAAATACCCTAATACTTTTGCTTTCCCTTTTATCCACTCCTGATGCCAAGGAATTCTAAAGGAAAAGAATTCTAACTACACACCATGCGTGCTCCCTGCATGGAAAGAGTGATAGCCATCTGGCTAAAGCGTTCATTCTCCAAGTGTCAGAGCAGAAGGAACCATCCAGGGAAGCAATAGCCTGTAACATAAAACAAAAACTGAGATGAACCATTTCCCCAAAATTCCTAATAACTCTTTATGAGATTCTAATGTGTTGAGTTAATTCAGTTTTTGTTTTGTTTTGTTTTTCCATCTTTGAGACACTCCACACTTATTAGTTTTGGCTAGAAACACTGGTTCTGAAATATAATCATAAAGCCAGTTCTGGAAGCCATGCCAGCCAAAAGTCTAGACTTAGAAGTTCCAGATAAGGGTAATACAAGCACTCATTCAAAAGTTTACTAGATTGTAAGCTGCTTGAAAATTAACACCATATTTTTGCTATAAAATTATATATAAAAAGTGTTAAGTACCTCCTACAAGTGCCATGGACTTCACTTCAAATAGATGGTAACTAATAATTTGACCATCATTAAATGACTAAAAGGAACATACCTTTTTATAAATGTTACTATCATTTTCTTGGCAATCATCTCCTCATTTATCATCAAAGTAATACCTGGGATGGCATATACAAAACTTGTTACAAGCAGTTTTCTTTGCTAAATTAGTTGTTGGATTCATATAGGACCATATGGCTGCCAGCCATGTTCGATTGAAGTGGTTTGCCTATAAAATGGGGGAAAAACATATTTCTATTCCCAAGAGGAAAAAAGGGGAAAAAAAAAAACCTTTAAGTCACAAAATGTAACAAAATTTTAAGAGTCCAAAGAAATTTATCTATCCTATTGGCATGTGTGTTGTACCAATCTCGAGGTGGTGTCCCAATACCAGCCCATGTCAGTGGGGAGAGAGACTACGAATCTTCAGTCCTGTTGTATGCTTCTTCCTCTTCGTTTATTACAAATGGTACCAATCATAATGATAGTATTCTTTGACATTGCAGAGCAACAAATGTAATGCATCAGTGAAGCTTCTTTCTAAATTAAGTAAAAGATCAATAGAAAGCTAAATGTAATTAAAGTATTTATTTGAGGGAAATGATGACCCAGTGCCAGATGTCGAGTCCTCTGAATATTTTAAAGGGAGAACATCCAACCTGGAGCAGCCAGAGTTGCCTTAGACATTCCCCTACCAAGTCCACAGGGTTCCAGAGAGAGGCACCATGACAAAGGTTCTCCTCAAATGACCTAAGTTTCCTCCAGAGAAGCAAGCCCAGTAGATACACAAAGATGCATAGGGCACCCAGAGCCCCTACCCATAGCTCTACCCTTTGACATCATAGATTGTATGTTATTCATCTCTGGAACCTCAACAACACAGTACCTGACATATACTAAATGAATAAAAGTTTGATGAATGAATGAATGAGTAAGTAACATCAATAAATTGATCATTGACTGGAATGACCAAAAACTAACAATAAAAAAAGTCAACATCAGATTAAAATGCTCAGACCTATTAAAAATAAAAGCTTTTTTTTAGAAGAAATACATTTTTTATTTATTTTATTTTATTTTATTATGTTATGTTAATCACCATACATTACATCATTAGTTTTTGATGTAGTGTTCCATGATTCACTGTTTGCGTATAACATCCAGTGCTCCATTCAGTACGTGCCCTCTTTAATACCCATCACCAGGCTAAACCATACCCCTACCTCCCTCACCTCTAGAACCCTCAGTTTGTATGAGACTATGGACTCTGAGAGACTATGGACTCTGAGGAAAAATAAAAGCTTTAATCTGTTGGTAATAGTCTTTTATTAGAATAATATATTTATGGGAAAATAAATACCTATAAAATCTGGATCCAATTCAACTTCTGTATGACTGATAATTCTTTTCCTTCTTATAACTTGAGGGTGATGGGAAAGCGAAACACATCTAAATGTGTTATATTTATGGTTAGAGGTGACACAATAATATTGCTCGACTATGCTTAGCCATGTTTACTTTACCTTTGATTTCCTTCCTACAATGTTATAAAGAAAATAAAAATTAGGAGCACCCGATTGTAGGTTATTTTTAAAATATCCCAAAATTCTTTGCCACTTTTATCAGGATAACTTGAGGAACAAATACGCCCAACCCCAGACATAGTTAAATGAGCCAAATGTTTATAACATGGTTTAATGACTATTCGTGCATAACGTTATTTTAATGATTTTGTTTTTCCACCAAAGTAGAGTACAGTGTACGAAAGCCACGCCAAAAGGGCATACTGACCCCTTCTAATCTCTAATGAATCTGTTATTAGCCTAATAAGGATCTGGTGCTGGACATTTGGTGATGGCATAGTGTAATTTTAGTACTAACCACTTGAATGTTCTTAGTAAAGGGGCAGGAGAAAATGGGCAATTACAACTAAATAATACAAAAATGAAAGGCAGGCAAAATGACTTAGCATAGTCAAAAGCCCATCAATTTTGCATTCAGCTGGGATGCTGAGGTCTTTATATCATAGATTCTTAACCAAATATCTATAACCCTATGATCAGAATTCTGCTCAGTGAAGAGAAAATATAATTAAATACACAGGATATTGAGGGAAAACTGTAACATTTAATTTCTCTTCATAATCTATCCAACATACCACCAACACTTACTAACAAAACAATTATATTTTCCTTGTCAATGGAACAGAGAAAAAAATCTATAAGAGCTAGGTTATGATAATGACATATAACAACATGTAATCACAGATAAAGTGCATTAATTATACAAATATTCACTGAATGTCTATTACTCTTACTTTATGCTTACATTATATTTACCATATATTTTCCCAGGTGATTAAGAATTCCAGAATCCTTCGTATATTACCATAGATTGTCAAAAACAACACACCATGCTTTTATCCACAAGAACAAACATTATATTTAGCCTCATAGGGGAGATTCACAAAATTACAATTTGAAATGATCATTTATCAAATGCAATGAGATTCTTAGCAGGGACATTGGATCCTTTGGAAGTGAAGACAAGCAGACAGTAGAAGAAAGATCTGGGAGGTCCTGAGAGAGAAATGACAGCTAAACTAGGTCTAAAGGATGAGTAGGAATGATCCAATAAAATGTGGAGGGAGAAGAGCAAAGGGAAATGAGTTAGGAAAAATATTCCAGACAAAAAGAATAGCATCTGGAAGGCCTGGAAGAAAAAGAAACCATGAAACTGAAGGAAACAGGAAGAAGTTCATTATAGAGTTAACATTATAAAGTTAACAGCACAACATGAGGAGAGAGCGAGGTCCATGAGATAAGCAGGATCCCAATCATGAAAGGTCTTATAAGCCAAGGCCAAGAATTAACCCCAAGAACACAGCAAAGCTAGAGAAAAGTTATAAACAGGGGTGTGATCAGATCACATTACTCTTTTTGAAATCTCACCCTGACTACCTATAAAGGTGAAAATGTCAGAGGACAGACTATGCAGGAGACAATGAATAAGTTAGGAAGCTATTATTTGGTCTACTTAAGGATATGTTGGTGACCCACTCCAGGACAGTGGAAAGAGGGATGGAGAAAAATGGGTGGATTTGAGGGATTTTAGGTGGTAGGATAAGCAGGATGTAGTAATTGATTAAATGAGTGAATGAAGGAGAGGATGCCCAGGATTTTGCAGGTGAGTGAATAGTGGCACTGTTCTTTAGATTTAGAAAAGGAAAAGGGGAGGGAAGAAAGGAGGAAGGAGGCAGAGTTAAAGCACTACTTCTTTCAGGTTTTGATTTTTAGGTGACTGTGAAATACTTAATTGTAGATGCCCTGAAATCACTTAAATATGACATTCTGGGGGGGGTCAAGAAAGAGGTCTGCTATGGGGATATGATTTTAGGTTTAATCTTTAAGGATCAGGGATTCTTAACCTGAATTTATGATGGGTTTCAAAATGTTCCAGGATGACCTGAAATTGTATGCAAAATGTTATAGATTTAATTTTCTCTTCTTTATCTAGTTTCTTAAGATGAAACTTATTGATTAAAGTTTTTTTCTAATCCTAAAATTTATTGTTATAAATTTCCTTCTACTGTTTTATCTGCATTTCACAAATTTTGATATGCAATGTTTTCATTGTCATTCAATTCAAAAAATTTTCTGATTTCCTTTGAGACTTCCTCTTTGACCCATGGATTATTTAGAATTACACTGTTTAATTTCCATATATTTATATATTTTCTAGATAGATATTTTTCTGTAATTGATTTCTAATTTAGTTCTGTTATGATCATACACTCTGTATGATTTCTCTTTTAAAGTTTATTGATATTTGTTTTATGACCCAGTATATGCCTAACTTCATGAACTTCTATGTGCATTCCAAAGGAATATATATTCTGTCATTATTGGATGTTGTCTTCTATAAATGTGAAGTAGGTCAAGTAGGTTGATGATAAATGTTCAAGTCTTCTACATTCTTACTGATTTCCTCTCTGTTTGTTCTATCAGTTACTGAGAAGTGTTGAAATCTCCAAATATAAATATTGAATTTATCCATTTCTGCTTTCAGTTCTGCCACTTTTTGCTTACTGTATCTTAAAGCTCAGTTATTAAGAACATACATGTTAGGTTTATTTTGCCTTCTAGATGAATTGACTCTTTCATGATTATCTCTGCTGGTATTCCTTGTCCCGTAGGCTTCTTTGTATAATACTAAAATAGGCAGTCCATCTCTCTCTTGATTAGTATTTGCAGGGTACATCTTTTACTTCCAACTTATCTATCCTTATACTTACAGTGCCTTTCTTCTAGGTAACGTACATTTGGGTCTTGATCTTTTTTTATCCATTTTGACAACCTCTCCCTTTTAATGGAATGTTTATGGACATTTTACGTTTAATTTTATTATTGATATGGCTGGGCTTGAGTCTGTCATCTTGCTATTTGTTTTCTATTTTTCTCATCTGTTTTCATTTTTCTTTGTTATTTTTTCCCTTTTTGGGTTTTGGTATAATATTTTCTTGTGTTCCATTTTATCTCCTCTATTAACTGACATATCTCTTTTTTTAGTGATTGCTCTAGGGTTTATAATATGCATTTTAACTAGTCACAGTCTACCTTCATAATATTATATCACTTCAAGTATAGTATGAGAACTTTAAATAATGTAATTGCCCTTCTCCCCTTCAACCATGGAACTATTATCTTACAGCTGCCAAAATATTACCTTTATTCCTTATAAAGGCGTTATTAGAGAAAGTGGACAAGTGAACTTCATAATATTAAACCTCAAAAAATTAGAAAGACTTCTCCATTCTAGACATGTGCACTTCCCAGGGACCTGCTTCTGTTATATTTATGACATGGAAATGCAAAGAAGAAGGTTCTCTCTGGGAAGCCCACTCATAAGAGGAAGAGAGAAGGGAACGCACTGAACTTCTCCTGCCCCCCTCATCAAGCAGAGGTAACTCCAACTCCCCCATTGCAGAGTGAATGAGGGGGCAGAGAGAAGCCAGGAAAGTTATGCTATCTGAGTGCCCTCCACAAAAAAAGAGAACTCAGCATGAGAAAACCCATATCCCTAACAGCAGTTTATTTTCTTTATAAATTTTGTCGAATTTTTCTCTCCTGTCCCTGCATACATTGTTCTTACACGTATCCTCTTCAAGTTTCCCCTTACCTGAGCATGCATTTCTCTAGTAATTCTTATAGCTTTCATTCTTAAATTATATTCCAAATAAATCGGATGAGGTGTTTTTTAAAGTTAAGAGGAAAGTGTCTCTTCACCACCCACAGAACTTACAGTTTCACAATTTGATCCGTCACACTCTAATGACATAGCCTACTGCTCATGCACTGAACAGATCATGTGGAAGCCCCTTTATGGGCCAGGCACTGTTACAGACTGTTACAGGTGCTGGTGATACCAATACTGAGTAAGACAGAGGAGACCCCACGCTTTGCAGCTTCTATTCTTGTGAGCATGGGACAGGGGAATCAGCAAGCAAACAAATGCACTAAGAAGATAATTTCAGATAATAACAAGGCTTGTGAAGAAAATGAAGCAGTATGACCAAATTGAAAGTAACTAGATAGGGAACTGTTCATGGGCTCTGCTTCTTTCCATCTAGGACTCTCCAGGAAACATAAATCAAGATGGTGAAGAGACAAAAATAGTAATAATAATAATAAAGTTAGCAGGGGAAAAAAGAGAATTGCTATACCAGTTTTCTGTTTTTATATTCTAATCCTCACTTAAATTCAACAGCCAGTTGCCATTCTCTCACATTTCTCTTGAAGAGCAACTACCATTGGCCAAATACATGAGCCAACAAGCTGAGAATAGAAGCCTCAACACAGTCTCTATTCTACCAATCATAGCAAAAAACAAGACAGAATTGGGGCACCTGGGTGGCTCAGCCGGTTAAGGGCCCGACTCTTGATTTTGGCTCAGGTCATGATCTCGGGGTCGTGAGATTGAGCCCCAGCTCCACGCTCAGCACCCAGTCTGCTTTAGATTCTCTCTCTCCTTCTCCCTCTGCCCCTCCTCCTTTTCTCTCCGTCTCTCTCTCTCTCTCTCTCTCTCTCAAATAAGTAAATAAAATCTTAAAAAAAAAAATAAGCCAGAAATAATTGTTACTTCAATTATTCCCTGGGTGCCAGGGTGCCACTGATTCTCAGAAAATAATGACTAACAAAAGGTTTAGATTAGCAATGGGGGAGAGAGCTTTTGACATGAACATACAAATGTTCATTAAACTGTATCATCCAGTGTAATGTTGGTGGGAAAGGTATCAACTGTGTGAAAGGCTCTTTCAAGTATTAGCTTTGTTTTCAGATACCAAAGTCTTGGCATTCACCCAAATGTCAAAAGAAGTGTTTGGATCGTGGCACGCGGATTTGTACTTCTCCCCTCCCAGATTGTCATAATAAAAACGATAAAGTCAGAAAGTGGAGAATAATTTGCTGGCAAGGAAAGCCAAAAGAAAATAAGCTTCCAACTAAAATGAAGCATGCAATGGCTATGAAGCAATATAAATAAAAAACACTGGCTACAGAACCATTTTCTGGAGAATACAGAAACCAACTACTGTGGCCAGACAAATTAAGGCACAGAGGGATCAGCCAAAGCAGCCTTCATTAAGCACCAGAATAGTTCCTGCCAAACAAAAGATACATGGGACTCAACTCAGTTTGATATATTGCAGCTTTTAGTGCAGAATTATAATTTGTGATTTAAAAAATGCCAAATGTGCACTTTTGTGATATAAATGATACATTAGGGAAATAAGGGGAGCATGAATGAATACTTGAGGATACTTGTTAGAATTCAAGAATTTAAAGGATGAATCAATGCCGGTAGTCTTTCATGAACCTCACAAATTTTACTTTTCTCCAAGTTGGGGCCACATAAGAAATTCCAGTAAGCCAGCGTGATTAACGACTAAGGTATCTGAGTGACTTGGTTGGTTGGTTGGTTGGTTTCTGGAGACTGTGGTAGAATTGCAAACCACTGACACACCCACCCCCAAATACATCCTCAAGGTGTCTTAAATAAATAAGAGTCTTCGGTAATGACAATTTTTTTTTTTTTTCTCAACAGCAGCTATACTTTTTCCTTTAGCTAAAGTATAGAGATTTTATTCTTTGGTCTAGATTGTGCTATAATTTAAACAAACTGAAATCTCTACTTTTGAGAAGACCAAGTAGGCCTGGCTTACCCTTTCCATTTAAAATTCCTTGGCTGCACTTCAGGCTCTCAAGCTACCTTTGAAGGAAGATTTATGTGTTTTAAGTACAATTCAAGCGCACTGACACCTCGAGAGGAGATTGTAAACAATCAGAGACTAGATAGGGGTAATTCAAGTATTTCACTCTGACAACAGCCAAAAAAGTCTCGTGTGTCTCCTAAAAGACTCCACATGTGTAATAAACATTATTAGGTGCACACCACCAAGCCCATCTCAAAAGACGTAGGCTATCAATGTTCATGCTCTGTTTAAAGTGTTTGTCAGTTTTGTTAAGTCTTTCTTAGCCTCAGTCACTAAAACATTCTGAAATCATACCAATGGCACGGTTCAAATTCTGTTTTTACATTTGAGAAGTAAATTCGAAAATACCCAGGTTTCCTGGCAGTGCAACTTCTAAAAATAGATAAGTGTTAAAACTAATTTATAATCTTGTAAAGACATTTTGCCTTTTTCTAATTAGAAATAATGCTTTCATCAGATTACTTTCACCGAAACTGATGGAAATAGTTTGGCACTAAATAAGGAAAACGTAAAGCCTGTCTTCAATGAATTTAAATATCTCTTTCAGAAGATTTCTGAAACAAGTTAAAGTCTTTGGTTTACCCTACAATCTTTTGGTTACTCCCTTTTCTTTTTTTTTTTTTTAAGATTTATTTATTCATTTTAGAGAGAGAGTGGGGAGGGCAGAGGGAGCAACTCTTCAAGCAGATTCCCTGTGGAGCATAGAGCCAGCCTTGGGGCTCGATTTCACAACCCTGAGATCGTGACCTGAGCCAAAATCAAGAGTCAGAGGCTTAACCAACTGAGCCACCCAGGCACCCCAAGGCTATTCCTTTTTCAATTTCATTGGGAATTTCCATAAAGGAAGGGGCTTATGCTTTTTTTTTTCCTCCTTATGTTCTACATAGAAACCAAAAGCTAAAAATCAGGTCTCCATAGTCCAAATGAAATTAAGTATCACAGCGATTATCTGGGTCATTCAGGGGAAACCCATGTGTTAGAGGTGAGTTGAGAAAAGTTGTTTTCTTTTTGCTTGAATCACATATGGGGTTGCCTCAATTACTTTACCACTTACTCATATTATTTTCTTCTGAGTCACTGTACAATTATCCTAAGGCCAGAGATATCCTGTCTTGAAAAGCATACTTCATGTCGTTTCACATCCATGCCATGTATAAACTTAAAAAAATAATTTTAGCCAATTAAATACTTTAAGCAGACACACATAAACAGATACATATATATATACACACATATATTATAGATATAGAAAAGCTCAAACTTTATATATATACATACATATATGTGTGTACATATATATACATACACACATATATATGTATACATATATATGTGTACATATATATGTGTGTATATATATATAAAGTTTGAGCTTTTCTATATGGATCTTTACCCTCATCATTATCTATAATGAATTTTACAGTATTTTTCACATTACTTCCTCAAATGGATTGTATTAATTGATTAAAGAAAAGGACCTTCTTGCCATCTAAATTCCTAGTTCTCCCTACCTCAACAATTTCCAGATTAAACCTGAGAGTTCAGAGAATTGAAATGTCTGGCCTAAGAAATCTTTTGGCTCTATCGGATTAAAACCTGCATCACAAAAGGAAAATAACTGATTCAACATAGTTACTCAGCCTTTCACTATTTAGCATGTAATACAATGCCAAGAATTCAGAATTACCTAATTCAGCTCTGCTAACTACCGGCTCTTTCCAGATTTCCCTCTGTCCTTATGGCATCTTGCGTGCAATACAGCATAGTACAAGGACAGCCGTCTTTAAGCAGCAGGTGACATCACCGTCACAAGATCGAGTTGCGAGAAGAAAGAACCCGTTGCATATGAGTCACAAAATTCTTCCACTCATAAAAGTTCTTCGGTTCTAAGCCACAAATGTCCAATAATAGTAAATAAGAGAACAAACTTTATAATAATACGGTGTTATCAGGAAAACAAAAGTGTCCGAGAGAGTGTTATCTCCCTTTTAAATCGCCATGCATTTTTAAAATTCTAAATGTAAGAGTAAGACGTGGATATTATAGAAATGTTAGAAAATGTAAAAGATATTAGGAGAATTTAAAAATCACCTCAACTAACTACCCAGAGAAAATGATCGTGAATGCTTTGGTAGAAGTCTTTTCGGATGGTTTTCCACGTCCTCTATGTGTATATAGGCATGTGTGTGTATATATAGTTACTATCACAATGCGTGCAGTGATAATCTGCTTTTTCTCATGGTACACAATGAACGTGTATCTGGGTCATGAAAGTCTTCAAAAACATGTGGAGAAATCACATCATATACATATACCATAATGTATTTAACCAATCCCCACCACTGTTTTCTTAAGATGTTTCTTATTTCTCACATTTACAAATATTTTAGTACCTAACTCAGAATGTTTTCTTTTCTTTTTTTAGACAGAAAGAGAGAAGTGTACATACATGCGTGAGGGAGATGGCGCAGAGGGGGAGGGAGAGACCCAGCAGGCGCCCAAAGTGGGGCTCAATCTCATGACCCTGAGATCAAGACCTGAGCTGAAATCAAGAGTTGGACACTTAACCGACTGAGCCACCCAGGTGACCCTGAATGTTTTCTTAAGATCAATTCCTAGAAGCAGATTTGCTCTCAAAAAGAATCTAAATATTTTAAGGTTATTTACAGATTGTGAAATTTTAGTCTAGAAAAATTCTTCTAATTTACATTCCCACCAATAATGTATGTGAATACATATATACTCATCTTTTTAAAATATTGCCACTCCAAAATATTAAAATTGATATTTCATTTAACTGTTTACTCGATTACAAATGTCAGCATATATCCTAATGTACTTCCCTTTAACTAGCCTGTATAAATCATTTGCCATGTTTCCACTGGGGCAAAAAATCTATTTTTTTAATGTGAACTGCTTTTTAAAAAATTGAGGCATAATTGACATACAACACTATATTAGGTTCAGATATACGACATAATGACTCAATATTTGTATAGATTGCAAAATGATCACCATAACAAATCTAGTTAACATCCATCACCATACATAGTTACAGAGTTTTTTTTCTTGTGATGAGAACTTTTAAGATCTACTCTCTTAGCAACTTTCAAATATGAAGTACAGGATTATTAACTACAGTCTCCAAGCTGTATGTTCCATAACTTATCTAAATTATGACTGGAAGTCTGTATCTTTTGATCCCATTCACCCATTTCACCTACCCCCGCCTCTGGCAAGCACCAAACTGTTCGTTGTATCTATGAGCTTGCTTTGTTTGGTTTGGTTTGGTTTGGTTTGGTTTTAGATTCCACATATGAGATCATATAGTATTATGGTATTTGTCTTTCTCCATCTGACTTATTTCACTTAGTATAATGCTCTCAAGGTCCATCCATGTTGTTGCAAATGACAAAAATTTCATCCTTTTTTTATGGCTGAATAATATTTCATTGTGTACATAAATAGCACATTTCTTTGTCCATTCAGCCCCCAAATTCTGTAACTATGTATCAAGTTGGATGTTAACCAGACATACTGTGGTGATCACTTTGCAAAATATACAAACACTTAGGTTGTTTCCACATGTTGGCTATTATAAACAATGCTGCAGTGATCATGGGGGTGCATATATCTTTTCAAGTTAACGTTTTCATTTTCTTCAGATGAATACCAGAAGTGAAACTGCGGGATCAGATGGTAGTTCTTTTTTTAACTTTCTGAGGACTCTCCATACTGTTTTCCAGAGGGGCTGCACCAGTTCGCATTCCCACCAACAGTGCACCAGGGTTCCATTTTCTCCACATTCTTACCACCTTATCATTTCTTATGTTTTTGATAGTGGCCATTTATGAGGTAATATTTCATTGTGGTTTTGACTTGCATTTCCCTGAAGATTAGTGATATTAGGGATATTGATGTCTATTGGCCATCTGTATGTCTTCTTTGGGAAAATATCTATTCAGGCCCTCTGTCCATTTTTTAATTGGATTGTTTGATTTTTTGCCATTAAATTGCATTTCTTTTAAATTGCTCTTTAATTTAAAAGTCTCCTAAACCTTGAGACCAAGCACAATCAAGGCCTTAACTCATCTGTGTAATAAGGGAAATTGTCAATCCCAGCTTTATCACTTGTATTTATACCTTAATCGTGGAATATTCAAATAAATAGTATTTGTTTAATGATCATCCAGCTAGTTATCTTGATGATGTCCTGCAACTCCATAGACTACTGCTACATTCTTTCTATTGCTAAGATAGCTGAACGTCATATCATACTAGGTCAGTGGGCCATATATATATTTATATATAAATGAGGTTATCACTTGATTGACATATTTGTAAAGTGATCTCTGTTAAGAACTTCTGAGATTTTTTTAAGATTTATTTATTTGAGAGAGAGAGCACACAAGTGGGGGGAGGGCCAGAGGAAGAGGGAGAGAGAGAATCTCAAGCAGACTCCCTGCTGAACAAAGAGCTGATGCGGGGCTCCATTTCACCACCCTGAGATCACGACCTGAGTGGAAATCAAGAATCCGATGCTCAACTGACTGAGCACCCCAGGCACCCTGGACTTCTGAGATTTTTCATTCACTACAGTGAATTTAATCTTACTAAACTGCAGCTATTTCCTCTGGATTATATAGACATACTACCTAAAAACAGGATAAAGCGGCAGGAACCAGAGCCTTCAGCCGTGTCTCTTCTCCACACACTGATCTCTCCACCTCCAAATGTTGGCGCTCCACAGGACTCAGTCGCAGAGTCTCTTCTGTTTTCCTTCCACACTCTCTCTCAAGAAGCCATCTAAGCCAGAGGCTTCAAGTATGATCTACACATTAATGATGCCCTGATTTTCATCTCCAGCCTCAGCCTTTCCTCAAAATACCAAACTCAGATATCCAACTGCCTCTTCGATGTCTTTGCTTGGATACCTCACAGGCAAACTTAACTCAAACTGAACTCGGGATTCCTTGGTCTCGCCTCCTCTTCAAGTTCTTCCCCTCCGCATACATGGTTCCAACTATTTGATCAGGCCAAAGACTGGTGGGTCATCTTGGTAGATCTCTTTCCCTCACATCCCCTTCCCATTCATCAAAAAGGCCCCTTGGCTCCAACTTCAAAATATGCCACAAATCTGACCACCTCTTTCTTACCCATTTGCGCGGCTGTCCTGGCCTGAGCCACCATCTACTACTGCGGGCAGCTCCTGGCTGATGTCCCTATTTCTGCTCTTGCCCACCTCAGATTTTACTCTTCACACATAGCAGCTAAGCGAGCTCTTTAGATGTAAATTAAATCACATCACCGGCCTTTACTCAACCTTCCAAAGGTTTCCCAACACACTCGGGATGAAATGCCAACTGCTTGATCCGCTTACCACAAGGCCCCAAATCACTTGTTTCCTCTCGGATCTGATCTCCTGCCACCCACACTTGTCACTCCAGTCACACGCACCTTCTAGCTGCTCCTCGAGAACATCAGGCTCATCCTCTTACTCAGGGTGTTTGTATACTCTCAGCTCTCTGGCCTGTAACATTCTTCTCCTAGAACTTGGCATGGTTTCTGCCTCCAGTTCATTTAAGTCTCTGCCATAAAGCCACATCCCCAGAGAGAACACCCTGATGCCTGAAACAGGACTCTTGCCATCACTCTCTACTCTTTTATTCTGACTTATTCCTCTTTGCAGCACTGAGTGTGTGTGTGTGTGTGTGTAATATGTAGAATCCATAAAGGCAAGATTTCTTTATTTTGTTCACCCATATTTCCAGCTCAAGGAACAATAGTATACACTCAATAAAAATTTGTTTCCCCTCCCCCCCATTAATCTTGCAACCAATACTAGAATTATGCTGATCTATAGTAAGTGGGTCGTGTTATTTTCTATTACATTCCATGTGTCTCTTAACTTTCCTCCAAAAGATTTAATCACAGTATTTGACAATGAAGTGCTGACCGTTAGTATAAAAGGGGGGGGGGGGTCACGAATGATCATGTGGTCCAATCCCCTGGCTTCAGCTGAGAAGCATGTTATTTAACTCCTTTTACAAAGTAATCACTACAATCCCAAAAGCCTGTGGCTAACTTTCAACTGCGTTTGACCTCACGGGTTGCAATTATTCAGTGATAAAAAGAAGAGCTGGGAAATCTATTTGTGGTTGTTTTTACCTAGAGTATAATATCTTTCACTTTTACTTTAAGAGAATAACACGACATTGGAAAGATGCTATTCCATGCCATGTTTTTCCAGACTATGGAGGGAGAAAACACTAATTCTTTTGCTCCATTAGCTATAGTTAATTCAAAGGGATAATATTCCAGCTCATCAGAGTTTGGTGTTTGGTTTTGCTGGGTTTTTTTTTTTTACTCTTTTCTTAACTTTTTCCCCCTTTCATGACTAATATCTACCTAAAACTCCTGAACTCCAGGAGTTTTTTAAAACAGGTTCGATTTCATTTGGGCAAGATTTGACTGGTAAAGTCACTGCTCTATCCTTTACAATCCATAGAAGAATCTACTAACAGCACACCAAGGGAGAGTCTGGAACAGCTCATAGTGGGGAAAACCATTAATTTTGTCAATTTTATTCATTCTCTATGGGAAGAAACTAAGGTCTAGAGATGCAAAGTGTTTTATCAAAGACATTACTGGCTCCTCCATCTACCCACCCTTTGCTTAACTCTCATTGATATCCATCCTTTATCCTGTTGCTTCCCTTATAAAAAGATTGGTGTTTTTTTCCTCTCAAGGTAAAACACCAAAAATCTTGGGAGTTTTGGAAAGAGAAGAAACACAAATCCTAGTCATCCTCAGCTACTTAAATGAAAGCAGGATTGGCACGAAAACATATAAATGAAAATGCCAAAACCCTAACTTCAAATTAAGGTTTAGATTCCAAGAATCTCTCAACTTGACTCCTAAAAGAATTGCTTTTAAAACCACATCCTATCATTCTATCTGCCAGGCTTATGATGGCAGGGGTACGAGCAATAAAATAGTCAAAGGGTATGGAAGGGAACAGAGAATTCATATGAAAATCCAACAGCCTGGTTCTAGATAATTAGGAGTGGACCGTAAACACCTCAGCTGTCATACGGCAACTTTGGCCCTTGGGTAAAAGTATTTTCATGGCAAATTGTTTCACATTAGGAAAATTGTATCTACTCTCAACAACTGGAGGGTTGTTTCCCAAAATGATTTTCAGGCTAGTAAAAGAATGTGAATAATGATAAGGTGCAACACAGAAAAAACAATTTCTGTTTGGCACAGGATTATGTACTCGTGGCATTGAAGGCCTACTTCGTAAAGTTTGTCTTAGTGATTCTGTGAAGAAACTCCTACTCCATCTCCTGACCCTGAGAATGAAACTCAGTAGTACACTTATTTCCTTTCCTTCATTATAATAAAACTGCTGTTAAAGGGCAGTCACATATTTAAACCAAATTGAACCCTTTTGAAATATTGACTAGTGAGCACTTGATACTCACAAAAGCTATGGTTCCAAAATCTTCACTGATGTTCAAATTGTGGGGTATTTTCTGATGGTGAAAGTAAATTTAGAATTGGCTTGCAAATGTGTTTTGTTGGGCCTCCAGAGAACTGACATTTAAAAAAAAAAAAAAAAGGATTCATGTAAAAACTTTGGATTTCTAATTCTCTTGAAAATTGGAAGACATGGCAAAACAGCCCCACATTCCTACCTGCATCTGTCAGCTGGAGCTCTGGAAGGTGTCTGCCCTTGGATGGACACAAGCCTGCCAGTTCGCCACACTCTCCCCCCAGCTCTTTCCACTCATTTGCAATTGCTTCCCTGGACCAGTTCGGCGTTTGAGTTCATGACCCTGGCATACGAATATGTAAGTATTCACTTAAAACTCACTAGAACCATGAGTAGCAAACCAAGACTGTTCGAATCATTGACGCTGGCCTTTGGGTAGATTCACTCACCAGCCGCTGACTGCAGCCGAGACACACAGTGGTTGTATAACATGACATTCACATTTGTGTTTCAGCAAAATTAAAAATGATTTTATTTGGACTGCTGTCATATTTTCGAACCACGTACCTTACATCTGTGAATGGCAATAACCTTTTGCATGCTATAAAAATTCTTAAAGACACAGAGATACTTTAAAAGATTGATTTTTAGAAACTTACTGTGGAAAATTACCTTAAATCCTGTGAGAAACCCCATGCTTGAAAGCAGGAGTTCTCAACCTTTCGGTCCCCACCAGCAACATTCACATCACCTGGACACTTCTTAGAAATGCAAATTCTGGAGCTGCACTCCAGATCCACTGAATCAGAAAGTGAGCATGGAATCCAACATCTGTATTTCAACAAGCCTTTTTGGTCATCCTGACACACCCCAAAGTTTGAAAAACCCTGGTAGGGAACTCTCCTGCTAGCTTGCTCTAAGTAGAAATATTGATCTCCTCAGCCCTCAGGGGCAGGACTGACTGGAGTGGTCAAAGCCCCCAAGCCACAGTCTCTAGCCTCCGGCCACCTAATCAGAGTTTGATGCCTTCTGTGTTCCCAGATTGTCCCCAGAGGCAGCAAGCGGGATGTGCATCATTCAGCCCTTCCTAGTCCTCCTCTGAACTCCATCTGCCTGTCTACTGCCCCACTGGCAACCATCCACCCAAGGGCCATGGAGCTACTGAAGAAGATCATACCCCATGCTCCCAAGTAGAAGGACACAGAGCTCAGAAGCCAGTCAGGGGGTGGAGACTAGAGAAGTCAGGCCAGGACAACAGGGCAGGGACCCCTGGCAGGCCCAACAGCATGTGATAGCCCTGACTCTGAGTCTTCACACATGTTGAGTTTCTTTGCCCATTGGTGGCTGATGGTCCATTTAGCGTTGTCTGTGCTGGTTGCAGGATGACTACTACCGCAATGCATACATATTCCCAAAGTTAGAACTTTGTTAGTTTGAAATACTTGATATGGAAATGTTCCATTGGATTTGGGATCCAAGCACATTAGCCTAAGACATTTTCAGGGAAAGAAAAGGAAAATCTAGTAAGTACCTTATTTTTTTACTAGTTACTTTAAAATATAATTTCAACTCTTATGAATTTTTGATTAGTTGGTAAGTCATTTAAAGAATTATTTTGAATTAAGTTTCTCATTAATGAAAAATATTAAAAAATTGAAGAGATCAGCATTTACAGGTTTTGATTAAACACTTCCTGTAGTCATTTCAAGCATTAAAACTGATAAAAGCAAGCTTGAGTTTCTCATTAAGATTATTTGAAGATATTTTATTTGGAAAGGCCTTATATATTCAGTATTTACCCTTTTAATTCATTGTATTTTACTTACTCTATCATAATTATGCAAAGAAAATGAAATTTTTTTTACCAAGATCCTTATAGACAACCCCAAATTCCATGCAGCATACCCCCAAATGCCATGCAAATTATGTTTGTGATATTTCATGCCATGACATGGAATTGGCACATTATTTGGAATTGCAAGTCAAATCTAAAGTGTATCAATCCAGCCTTGATAGGCGAGACTCTGACGAGGAACCAGTGTTCCGAATAGAGGCACATGCTTTGGTCCTTCAGCTGTGCTCCATCATCTCTAAGATTTGATTAAATTTCCATAAAGCAGGACAGTCTGTGAAGCTGTTTCTTCAACTCAGATCATTTGGGAAAGTATACAGAAAATACCTCCTCCCTGACAGCTGTCCTAACACTTCACCATTGCAGAGGACCGAGAATCTGGATAAAGATACGGACACACTCAGAAAACCACATCTACACTGTAATGAAATCACATTCCAAAGGCTTCATGGACTCCCCAGACAGTCCACACTCCATCCACTTAACCTCCGAGTCTCCCAACACATGAACAGAAGTGACAATAATGCTGAACTTTTGTCATCCCTACCCCATGTTTCTGAACAAACTTTGCAATATCTCACCCACGCTAGTTTAGATTGCCCTTCACAACACAATCTGTTTTGATTCTCCCAACAGCCCCACAGGTATACAAGAGGTATCACTAGCCTACATTTTTTTTTGAGAGAGAGAGATTGTGAGCACGTGCAAGTGGGGGTGTGGGGGTGTGGGGGTGGGAGCATCAGAAGGGGCAGAGGGAGAAAGAGAACCTTAAGCAGGATCCACACCCAGCGCTCCATCTCACGACCCTGAGATCATGACTTGAGCCGAAATCAAGAGTTGAAAGCTTAACGGACTGAGCCTCCCAGGCGCCCCTCTAGCCCACATTTTTTACAGAAGGGGAAACTCAAGGTCTCAGTTATTACACCCCTGATTTCTCACTACCTCTTATAAAACCCACAGGCTAATATAAAAAATATGCTGGGCCTTACATTTTTATTATGCAATATTTTTAATTAGGCCATGATTCTTTTATAAATTATTTTATTTGTGCATCTTCAGCAGTTACCCTAGAATAGAAGCTCCTAACACATTGGGTGTTTTGTGTTTATACTTACCCGTGCTGTAGGAACTTAATTTTGTTTTAACTGTAACTTGACAAAGTAATAGATACAGCAGGAGAAGAAAATAATAAATTCAGTGATCCATTGAATGTTGTTGAAAATGCAACATCAGTCTCAAACATTAACAGCCTTTGCTATGGGTATACAATCATCACAACCACATCTAAAGGAAAGTTTCATTGTTTTAAAGATACATAATTTATTTTATGATGTTATATTCTTTCCTCCACTGTGATGTAATAGCACTATTCAGATAAATTTTTAAAAAATCTCTCTTTTCACCATTATCTGGGACATAGAACAGTTTCAGAAAAGTACAAATATACTAGTAATGCTTAACAATGATTTTTTAAATAATTAGCCTTTTTTAAATAACCAGTCAACGTTCTACAAAATAAAACATGTATAAAAAAGAATCCATATAAGAAAACTTACATATGTTAATGATTGTAACTTTATGAGAATGAGTCTTCAGGATGCCACACAAATTCAGGGACTCAAGAGGCAATTTTTCACTAATATCTTCTCAGTAAAATTCTTTTCCACATTTCTTTACCTCTTGCTGTTCCCCTTAAACTTCCATACTCTGGAAACAGTCTCAGGATACAGTGACATATATTTGCCATCACTTCAAGGGACTTGACATTTATCCTTCAAAAGGGACATTTATATTTTAAGAGAGAATTCTGTAAAATAAAAACTCTCCGACATTCAAAGGAATGAATATCTAATCCTGCAATTTCAGACACTGTCAGGCAGTGGTAAAGATCTTTGGAAGCAATTGGATCCTCATGTCAGACCATGTACATGACCCCTATTGACAAAGTCAACCCTAGGTCCAAAACTACTTGGAATACATTCTAAGACCCACGCAGCACAAATGACTGGGCAAAATGAAAAGCATAGGCTTTCACAAAGCCCTCCCTCCACCCATTCCTTTCCTTCCTTTAAACTGTAAAATTCCTAACCTCATGCCATAAAGGTACTTCCCATGGCCAGGCTAGACAGTCCAATCAAAATGTCATCTTTGGGTGTCTCTCTTACCCTCTTCTCTTTAGGCAACTATTCACAAGACGTGGTACCCAAAGTGACTCTCTGCATAAACCCACTGGGGGCTTAAATGTTCAAATCCCAACATGGCTGTTTATTTGCTTTATGACTTTGGATGAGTCTCTTAATAGTTCTGTGCCTCAGTTTCCAAATCTGTGATACAGTGATAATAATAGTACTAACCACCAAGACTTGGTGCAAGGATGGAGTTCATGCCCATCAATGCCCAGCTCGTGAAAACCCTCAGCAGAAACTATCTGTGTTTGTTAAGATTTTTATTTATTTATTTACTATTTATTTGTCAGAGAGAGAGCGCACAAGCAGGGAGAGTGGCAGGCAGAGGGAGAGGGAGAAGCAGAGAGCCTGACATGGAGCGCAGTCCCAAGACCTGGGATCACGACCTGAGCCGAAGGCAGGCGCTTAACCACTGAGTCACCCAGGCGTCCCTGCTGTTTTTAATTGCCTCTTGTGTCCACTGCTGCCATCTTGCCAGCAGAACTTCCTGGCACGCCTGGCCTGGCCTGGCCTCAGAGAAAGGCCCTGAGGTCACCATGGGTGAGAGCCCACAGGGAGAGCCTTGCCACAGTCCACAGCAGCCACCCCCAGGGAGCCTCGCCAGCTTTTTCTGCCAACTGTCTCCAATATCACTGCCCTCAGCGACGCCCCCCACTGTGGACACCACCAGCACGGATCCCATCTCTGGGGCTCTTCCTTTTCTGCTTTTGATAGAAAGGGGAGACAGCTCGCCCAGGGTGATGCTCCTTCCCAGGGGGTCTGCCTCATGGGGTGATGCTGGCCGAGACCAGGCAGTTCCAGCGCTCCCACAGGATCCCCTGAGCCCTTTTGTCCGAACTGCATGGCAGCCTAGCTTCTTCCTCAGCCCAGTTCTGCTTCCTTCCCCACTCCCCTACAGGTGCTGCTCTTACAGGCACACTTGAACAAGTATTCTGCACGCTACTCTGTGTTTTAGAGTCAGCTTCCCTGGTAATCCAACCTGCAAGGACCTCCAAATTGCAGTTTATGTAATTATTGATTATATATCCACTTTGAGACATTTAACTTAAGGAAAAATATAACCTATAAAATTTCCTTGCTGATTCCTCCCATTGTACTGTTCCTTTTTTTTTTCATTTTATTGAGATATAATTGACATATAACATTAGTTAGTTTAAGGGGTACACTGTAAGGATTTGATATTTTTATCATATTGCAAAATGATCACCACAATAAGTCTAGTTAACATCCACCACCTCACATAGTAACAATTATTTTCTTATGATGAAAACTTTTAAGATCTACTCTCTTAGCAACTTTCAAATAGACAATTACAATATCGTTAACTTTAGTCCATGCTGCACATTACATCTCTATGACTTATTCATCATAGAACAGGAAGTTTCTGCCTTTTTTTTTTTTTTAGTAAGCTCCATGCCCAACGTGGAGCCCAAGCAGGGCTTGACTCATGACCCTGAGATTGAGATCTGAGCTGAGATCAAGAGTCAGACACTTCACCAGCTGAGCCACCCAGGTGCCCCAGGAAGTTTCTACCTTTGACCACCTCCCCCCACTTTCTCCAGTCTCCACCCCAGCCCCACCTCTGGCGACCGCCATGTGCTATCTGCCGGGAGCCCTCCTTGCAGGTGAGGGAATAAGTCCTTCAGTCCTGAAGCAGGCGTCTGGCACATCACAGTGCCTGCCACAGAGCTACCTAGGCATAGAAAGGAACAAGTTCTAGAAGTATATTACAAAAAAAGCTGTGAATGGTGGTGCCTATGGAAAGACAAACTGGGAACGTTTAGGGCAAAAACACAGCTTTTTGTTTTTATCACCATTAACTTTTTTTTTTAACGCCAACAGGGGTCATCTGGGCAGTTGGATCATAGCTCATTTTTGAAAGAAAAAAAAAATCTTCCTAATCAAAATAACTAACTTTGAAGAAAATAATGAATACATAAATAAAAGGGGAGAAAAGTAAACCTGGATCCTGTTCTTTCTTTCATCGCTTCCCAGCTGGGGGAGCCAAGGAAGGCCAGGATCTCTGAGTAACCCCCTTTCCCTCCGCACAGTGGAGCCCAGTGGGAGCTCTGTCAGCAGGCAGGACGGGCTGAGGTCAGCCCAGAAGCATGGAGAACAACCCAAGCACACTGCAGCAGACTTGGAGTTATTACCCTGAAGGCACCTTTTCAGTTTCCAAATGTGTGTCCATGTCTGCATCCCCCACTTAGACTCACTGACACAGACTTCCAGCAGGGGCAAAATCCTTCTGGCATCCAGCTTATCAATCAAAAGTCGTTTTTAAATCTCTTCTGCCCTGAGAACGTCTAGATTTCAGGCCCGGCAAGGTTGCATATACAATCAGTCTGGATATGAGGTAGTGCAGTTAAATTTAAAATCTGTTCCATAATTTTCTTAGCAGATGTAGCTTTTTATGATGGTCGACCTTGGTTAACATTTGCTCTGCCTGAATTGTGCCAAGAAGAGACATGCAATCTGGCATCATGCTCGCTCCTTGCCCGCTCATCCTTGGCCTGGGCCTCAAACTTTTGGTTCCCTGAACACAGCACATGGTCTCTGGCCTCTGAGACTTTGCAAATGCCGTTTACTCTGTGGAGAATCGTCTCAACCTTCAATGCACCCCCTCCCTTAGCTTGTCCTGATCATCTCTCAGGTGTCAGATTAAACGCCACCCACCACACCCACCCACACTCCACCACTCTCCCTCTGCCCCGCCCCCAGTAAGGCCTCCCCTGGGCTCCATAAAGTAGTTCAGACCACCCTGGTGTCTGTACCTCCACAGTTGTCAACCTTCTTCACATTCTATTGCAAGCCCCCGTTAATTGTCTGAACACTCAGGCAGATGAAGACAGGGCCACTTCTAGGCCTAGTGTCTCGCATAGCACACAGTAGGCACTCCAAAATGGTTTTGAATAAATGAAAGAGTGAATGTGCAAGAAGGCACTTCTGTTTTTTATTTTTGTTTTGTTTTGCTCTTTTTTTTTTTTTTTTTTTTTTACTATTTTATTTATTTATTTGACAGAGAAAGCCAGCACAAGCAGCGGGCAGGGGGCGGGGGGGGGCGGTCAGAGGGGGAAGCAGGCTCCCTGATGAGCAAGGAGCCCGATGCAGGGCTTGATCCCAGGACCATGAGATCATGACCTGAGCCAAAGGCTGACGCTTAACCGACTGAGCCACCCAGGCGCCCCAAGAAGGCCTTTTGGATTAATATTTGCTTAAAATACACCACAAAATAATACAGCAACAGAGGACAGATCATCTCTGCATAAATTTCATTGTACATATGTACCTACGTACCATACACTTGGAGTCTGTTACTGGAAAATTCAAAGCGTGATGTCAAAAAATGCTTTCATCATCTAATGGAGTCATCTGCTAGGCTGAAGAATCAAGGATATTGAGAAATTACACCCTAGGGACACGAATCCGTTACGTGTCTCTCAATGGAGTCTTTGGCTATATAATGCAATATAGAAATACAACATATAGGTAAAGTTGCTCCCCAGAATGGAAAGGAGTCGCTTTAATTTACGAACAAGATGTTCTCGTGATCAGGTCACTTCCAAGCATCCCATCTGTTGCTAAGGACAACACAGGTGACACAACTCCCCAGAAAGAACAGAGAAGAGCGTGACTGGGGCGCCCGGGTGGCTCAGTCGGTGAAGCGACTGCCTTCGGCTCAGGTCATGATCCCGGGGTCCTGGGATCGAGCCCCACATCGGGGTCCCTGCTCAGTGGGGAGCCTGCTTCTCCTTCTCCCACTCCCCCTGCTTGTATTCCTGCTCTCGCTGTCTCTCTCTCTGTCAAATAAATAAATAAAATCTTTAAAAAAAAAAAAAAAAGAAGAGCGTGACTGAAGCTTTATCAGAACCGAAGTATGTGCTCAAGGACCGTGGGCCAGGAACGTATACTTTTCTCCTGCGGTTTCACAGTAGTAAAAGGCA
Source organism: Mirounga leonina (assembly GCF_011800145.1). Lineage (NCBI taxonomy): Eukaryota > Metazoa > Chordata > Mammalia > Carnivora > Phocidae > Mirounga > Mirounga leonina. The sequence goes on from NW_023270454.1 coordinate 13,486,702, forward strand.
AACTCTGCGGGCTTTTTTTCTGTTACATATTGACTGAATCTGTGAAGAGCTATGAAATGGTAACCAGAAAGACAGCCCGAAATAAATTTAACAACAAGCACAGATCTACAAGGAAAGTCCTTTGTAATGTTCTCCAAGGCACTACACTTTTTGAACGTTACGTACAGGAAAATATTATATGGAGGAAACGTCACTTTACAAGCCTTTAGATGAGGCCTTTTCTATTTTAACGAATGTCATATATAAGGAAATGTTCAATACAACACAGTTTTACTGAACTGTGTTGTCGGAATAAACTGCAGTTACTTTGGATTTTCAGCTTTAATCTTGTGAGAAATGTATTTCTAAATACCTTTGGCAAGGCGTTCAAGGTTTATTTCCTTCCCAATGTGGATCTGAACTCCAAAGGCCCAGCCAAGTTCACATTGATGTTATTCTTCAGGTTAATTAAAGGCAAACAAATTGACCAAGTATCAAATGAGCCATAAGGACATTTCCATTCGATTGTTCTTAAGCACTAAAAAACAGAGTGCGCGTGAATTTGCTCAGTTTTAAATTACCCTCCACATTTAAAACCACCTGGATAGGTTCAAGTAATGTGAGCTGGGAAAAATATGAATTAATGAAGAACACATTTTGGTGATAGGCCTATAAATAAATCGTTTCTATGCATCTAGTTGGCACCCACAGATTGAATAATGCTAATGTTAAGTAGACACAGATTTCTAAAGTCTTTTTATGTAAAATGTGGTTAGTTCCTGCTTTCTTGGATATGCTAATGAATGCCAGGGAGAGTGTAAGCCGTATTTTAACTTTTTGTTTACATCGTTGGACACATGCTGAGAAAGTTCCCATGGAATACTGCTTACCACATGTACATGAAAGATCCAAGCTCACAGAATTAATCACATTTTAAAAAATGATTTTGTTTCCCACACTCGAGATAATACTCCTTTGTTATTTTTAACAGCTTTGGCATATAAGATGTGTAATAACTGCTTTAATATAATAGCGTAGACTTTGTTACAATAAATCATTAAATTTAATGGGTCTGGGTTGTGACAGACTGCTGATTCTCCTAGATGGGAAGACATTTATCCTCCTTGGAAGCGCGTAGGAAAAATCCAAAAGCAAATTTCTTTGGCTTTTGGACAGAGCCAGCCTGCTTAGGTGGGTTTGTTCAAAACCAAAACCTCTTTTTCGGTCAAGAAAGCAAAAAGCATCGAATTAGGAAGAAAATACTGGGCGGTTTGGAGCGTGCAGCCATATCCTCGCTTCCTAGGAACAGCGATGAAAGATCCGTTTGAAATGTAGCAACAGCAGGGAGAAGGCTAAGTGAAAGAGAAAGATACCAGCACATCACCTCGTCCCTTGTCAACATGCTTTCACATTTCATCTCAACCAGTGGTCCTTGGATTAGCCCATAAAGAAGATGAGGCCAGTGGGATGGCCCCTCTCCATGAAAGCAGGGGACAAATGGAGGTCCACATACCACATGTCTAAAAATTGAAGTTTTACAGCAAGCTAACAAGCTGTTAATAAAATACTTAATATGTTCTATTCCCCCTTTTTTAACAAATAGATCTACCTAATAAAATTGAGAAATATGTGCATACAACTGAAAGTTGGCAAAATATCAAAGAAAAGGGAATTTAATTTTTATTGTGCCCATCTAGGTGTTCTGTCCATGGGCCAACAATGTTTGGGTGAATAATAAAACACAGAAATGACATAATTCATTTAAAAATTCTATATTTATCTCATAAAATTTCTGCAAACTCACTAATTATTTGGTGTAATCAAAGTTTCTACATACTCGGTTTCTGTCAGCAGCCAAATTGGATAACCTTTCTTGAGTCCTGGTGGTTCTTAGATAGTCTTTTATTCATATTAATATGAAGAAACTTTGTTCTGCAGAGGCAGTGGCAGCTGCAGTTGTTAAGAAAAATTTAAGGCAATCCTGAGATTCAAAATGGAATATGAAATTAACAAATCATGTTTGAATCTTATAATAAGAAGGCTGATGATAAATTATTAATACAGAAACATTACAAAATAATTTAATTCCAAGATATAAATCTCTATTGCTTTTATAAGATTTTCAAAGTATTTTAAAGCAGTATCTAGAGCCATACAACACTTCTTAGGTTTGTCTTCTTTTAAAATTGGCAGTGCTGGAATATTATAAAGAGATCTGAAAAGAGCAGTGTGCCTCTCAGTTTATTCCAATCTCTCTTCAATTGAAGTCATAGCTTGCTTTCTCATGACTAGAAAATACTCTTTATAGAAATTAGTTTTGGAAATATTTGTACATGAATCTTTTTCTGCATAGGCAGGAAATATTTGTATTTCTAGTTGTAATTTCTCTCTATTTTAATGAAATGTCATATTTATTGCATATTTAGCATGCAGCTTCTTGCAACTTTTCCAAAGTTTTCTCCAGAGTTCGGGGCTTTTTTTTAAGTTTTTAAGCCTTTTAAAAATGAAGTAGCCAAGCACATCATTTTTGTGTTGTTGGTGGTCATTATCTTTTCCTAACATTATTAATAGCAAGCCATATGGACACTCAAACTCAAATTCTAGATTTTCTACAAAAAATCACTATTTGATTTTTATTTGAGGAGCTTCTCAACATAACCTTTGAAATCTAGTTAAACTGAGTAATATTTATTTTTTTATATGTTTTCTTCTCCCACTTTCTTATCCAACAAATGAACAATCTAATTAGGATTCTCCATCCAAAGGGGGAGTCGCATTTTTTATTATTTTCATTATTTTTATCCGTTTTTAATACACCGTTAGCCATTCTATTTACAAACTTAGAGATAGATCATTTCTACCAAACCCCCAAATTTTTCATGTTTATATAAAAATTAGGCAGAAGTTGATAAAAAGGTACAAACTTCTAGTTATAAGATGAATAAGGTCTGAGGATCTGATATATAACATGGTGACTATAATTGATAACATTGTGTTATGTCATTGGAATTTGCTAAGAGAGTAGAACTTATTTGTTCTCACCAAAAAATATATATGTATGTATAGCATATATATGTAAATATGTGAGTTGATAGATGTGTTCATTAACTAGATGGGAGGAATTCCTTAATAAGGTAGACATTTATCAAATCATCACAATGGACCCTTTAAATATCTTACAATTTTATCAATTGTACCTCAATAAACCCGAACAAAAACTTACTGCTGCAATAAGCATCATTGTGCTTTGCTAAAAATTGGACACATGATACCGTCTTTAATACCCTTTTAAGTACATTATAACAATGTTGTGTATTCTGTTCTACATTTACGTCTTTGTTGAAAAATATCAATTGTTTGTCACTCATTTAGTCCTTTTTTTCATTTGTTTAGTATCTGCTAATTTTATGAGCTTGTGGCATTTCATGTTCTTTTTTTTGGTTATTCTTTAATAATAGTTGCTCATATTGCATAATATTCCATGCATAATTTGTTTAACCTTTTTCCATTTGGTTGGCATTCATCCTGGTTACATTTCATTTTTTTGCCACTTTATCATTTCATTTTCTTTTAATCTAGCATATGTTTCTAATCACAAATATCTTCATTGCCCAAAACTATTTATGAACATTGGTTGAGAAATATATAAGGGTAATAACAAGATATTTTGTCTTTGAACTTAGAATATAACAGCTTCTTTCCCAATTTGAAAGATTTAGGGTTTAAAATGAAATATATGAAGCACAGAGGAATTTTGGGTCAGTGAAACTATAATGTATGGTATAATAAGAATGGATACATGCCATCATACCCTTGTCCAAACCTATAGAATGTACAACACTAACAGTGAACCCAGATGTAAGCTATGGACTCTGAATGATAATGGGGTGTCAGTGTGGGTTCATCAATTATAACAAATGCAGCACTCTGGTGGGGAATGTTGATAATGGGAGAGGCTGTGTGGGGACAAGGAGGAAATGGGAAATCTCTGCACTTTCTTCTCAATTTTGCTATGAACCTAAAGCTGCTTTAAAAAATAAAGTCTATGAAAAAATGAAATATAAATTTCACATTTATCCAGTGGAAAACTGTAATCATTGATTTAAATCAGATTGTGCTTTGCTAGAAACATTCTCATTTGTGTCAGGATATGACAGCCATTTTCCAGAATCATCCTCCAATAAACAGAGTAAAGTTCCAAAGTTTTCAACTTTTTTATCCAGTTTGCAGATTTTATGAATGTATTTTTCTTCAGCTTCTAACAAGCATGCCAGAATTGTATTTGCTGTCTCTGGAGTACAAATTTGATATGGATAATTTTGTCTTTCATTTTCACTGTTTTGATCAGTGACGACGGCTTCATTTAATGAGACTTTGTCATTATAGAAGCTTTATCTGACCAGTTTCAGTGGGGATTTCATGTGAATAATATCCCTTGCTCATTTTCATTCAGTCTTCTTTAAATAATTCATAATGTCTTGCTTACAAATTTTATGTAAGCAATGCTGTGCAGAAGTCTACTCACTTTCCTAGCTTCTGGTTATTTAAATTTGGAGCATTAATTTGAAAATTTTCGCTGTCTTATTGCTTTTTAGTTTTTATCCTATTTTAATTTCCACTTTTATCACAATTCAAATTGTACACATTCTCAGTGATCTAAAGCAAGAGTTAGCAAACTTTATCTGTAAAAGGCCAGATAGTAATTATTTTTGGCTTTTCAGATCATACAGTATCTGTGCAATAACTCAACTCTGATGCTGTACCATGAAAATAACCATAGGCGATATATAAAAATATGGGCATGAATGTAGCCCAGTAAAACTTTATATAAAAACAAATGGCAGACCAGATTTGACCCACAGGTCTTAGTTTGCTGACCCCTGATCTAAAGAATTAAAAAATAAAATATTGTTTTCAAAGTATAAAAAACTTTAAAGGTAATTAAGGTAAAACGATTTATCATGTTTCTTTTTATCTCTAAAATAATCAAAATAATATATTAAAATTAAAAGGTAAAATAAAACTTACAATCAGCAATAAAATTTAAACCAGAAGATATAAATAAAAACTGAAATTTTAATTTAATTTTCAAAAATGTAATTATATCTTATTAAATATTTTTATAAAAAGAAAACTATTCACAATTGAATGTTCAATGTCCATCTGGCAGCCAATGTAAAGAATCAATGTCGTGAGAAAGACAATATGGTATCACTTACATGTGGAATAAAAAAACAAAAAGTTGAATTCATAGAAACAGAGAGTAGAATGGTGGTTGCCAGGGGCTGGGATGTAGGGGAAATGAGCAGACACTGGTTAAAGGGTACAAACCTTCAGTTAGAAGATGACTATGTTCTGAGGATCTAGTATATAACATGGGGGGATTACAGTTAATAATACGGTGTTATATACGTGAAATTTGCTAAGACGGTAAATCTTAAGCATCCCCAACAAATAAGCAAGTAAATAAGAAAACTATGAGAGGTGATGAATGTGTTAATTAACTTGGTTGTGATAATCATTTCATAATGTATACATATATCTAATCATCACATTCTACACTTTAAATGTATACAATTTGATGTCTCAATTACACCTCAATAAAACTGGCAAAAAAAGAATCAATGTTATGCTTCACCTATTTCAGCTAGACTTTTTTTTTCAAGTACTCTGAACTATTTAACATTGTAAAAGGCTATTCAGACACTGAATACAATTGTTGTGCATACCTCACTCATTTATGACGACCTCCAGATCCAGGAATTAGAACGCAAGCATATCGGTCGGCTTGGGCTGCCATAAAAAGAAACATAGGCTGGGTGGCTTAAACAATAGAGATGCATTGCTCCCATTTCTGTAAGCTAGAAGTTCCAGATCAACATTCAGCAAGGTTTGGTTTCAGTTGAGGACTCTCTTCCTGGCTTGCAGACAGCTGCTTTCGTGCTGCAATCCTCATGGCCTTTCCTCTGAGCCCACACAGAGGAAGAAAGAGAAAGAGGGGGATAGATCTGGTATCTCTTCTTAAAAGAACACTAATCCTATTCGATTAGGGGCCCACCTATTCGACCTCATTGAAACTTAACTACCTCCTTAAAGGGCCTATCCCTAAATACTCAAACTGGGGGTTAAGGCTTCAACATATGAATTTGGGGAAACAATTCAGTCCTTGGCAACAAGGAAAAGCAGGAATATAGACAGCACTACTTTACTGTTCAAGAAAATATTGTGTTACTGTTATTTGACAGAAAGCATTTGGCAAATTAATTTATTTTTGCTCTACCTAAGTATTTTTATCCCACATTTCAAAATAAGTCTGTTCTGACATTGTCAGTGACACAATCCCCAAGTCTTCATGGAATTAGGACACTGGAAACTTTGTTTCATGGATACCGGACAAGAAAAGTAGAGACGCATTTCCTTGGAACTGAATGGTATTTATGATATACAGGACCCTCTAAAGGGTGGCCCAGATCAGTTTCCTGATTGGCCTTGTCTAAGGCAATCATCTCTACAAGCATTGCATAGATGAATGGAAAGAGATCAGCTACTTGTTTAACCCTGAAAACCGTCTGAGTCAGGACTAGGGCTAGGTCACATTTTTAAAACTATATTTATCACTCACAGCAGGGTACCAATTCTTTATACAGATCAATATTAAATACATTGGTCAAAGATAGAGGTTTGAATCACATTGTTGAAAACATGGGTGAATGAATGCTTATATAGCCTTAAAACTTATAAATATGAAAACATTGTAGAGTAGGAGCCATTTTATAAAAGTTGAATAAACTAAACCCAGAAAGGTCAATTCTGGCCCAGAGGAGGACTTTATAGTTATCAATTAAATACAAATATCACATAACTACTGTTTTTATATAATGACCCTTTGTTGTTTTGTCTTAGATGTCAAAATTATTAACCCAAGAAAGATCAGTCTCTTAACATGAGGGATTGAAAATCCTCCTGGGAAAGACTTTATCCTGTCAATGATTCCCTATCAGATCTAATTTTTTAAAAAAATTAGACCTTCAGACAAGAGGGAGAATTCTGAATAGACTTGAAGAGTTGTGAAACACAGCATAGCTTTGGTAATTAAGAATCTAACTATCTGATGCCTTCCACTGTCCTAGCGCCCAATGGTGGCAGCCTCCAGGTGTGGACAGGGATGGTGCCATGGAAGGTATCTTGAACTGTGAGCACCAGAACCACTTTTGGGTGCCATGTATTGAGCCTATTTTGTCACTTATATGATTCTCCTATCACTAACATCAAGAAAGTTGATGATGGGGAATGTAAATTGGTATAGCAACTGTGAAAAACAGTATGGAGGTGCTCAAAAAATTAAAGATAGAAATTCCATATGATCTAATAATTCTACTACTGGGTATTTAAACAAAGAAAATGAAAACACTAATTCAAAAAGATATATGCACCCCTACGTTTATTGCGACATTATTTATAATAGCCAAGATATGGAAGCAATCTAAGTGTCCATTGATAAGACAAATGGATAAGGAAGATGTCATGTATATGCATACCATGGAATATTATGCAGCCTTAGAAAAGGATGAGATTGCACCATTTGCAACAACATAGATGGACCTAGGGGGGTTTACGTTAAATGAAATAAGTCAGATTGAGAAAGGCAAATACCTTATGAGTTTGGTCATATGTAGACTCTAAAAAAAACAAACGAATAAACAAACAAAAAGCAGAATAGACCTATACATACAGAGAACAAACTGATGGTTGCCAGAGGGGAAGGGGGGTGGGAGTTGAGTCAAAGGGGTGAAGAGGAGTGGGAGATACAGGCTTTCAGTTATGGAATAAGTCATGGCACTGAAAGGCACAGCATAGGGAATATAGTCAATGATATTATAACAATGTTGTATTGTAACAGATGGTGGCTACAATTATGCTAAGCCTAGCATAACATAAAAAAGTGGAATCACTATGTTGTACACCTGAAACTAATGTAAGGTTGTGTGTCAACTATACTCAAATTTAAAAGAATTTTTTAAAAAGAAAGCAATGTATCAATCATGAAACTGTCTTAAATTCCTGATGAATGCCTCATTTCTTTTTTTATCTAAGTAAAATATAAATTTATTTGAGGAGAAATTTCTCTATTGACTTACCTATAGTCCCTCCAAAATTTAAGGGTAAAGACTCTCAAATAGGATATAGCTTAAAATTTTTTTTAATGATTATAAAGGGAATAGTTGAGAAAAAAAATCATGATAGAAGGGAGGAGTTTTTTGTGGTACAAGTATGGACAGCAATTTAATGGGAAATTATAGCCCTTTGGGAGATGAGTCATAAAAAACAGCCTTCCAAATCACCAGACACAAATTATTATCCTTTGCAAAAGAGAAATAAAAGAGAGAATCAATGATGTTGCCAATAAGTTGTTGTGACTTTTGGTTTCTCCATCCAAGAGAGCTTACACTGAGACAGGTAATCAGAGCAACTAAAATTACAAATGTCTCAAATTGGCACTGAGAGAACGGGGGCTTTAATCATATTTTCTATATAATGGTTTGGTTATTTAAGTTCAGAAAATTTAGGTCGAAATTCAAATGGATCCTCTACTTTTTATTGATTCTAATTGAATTTGCCTTTTCAATAAAGGGACTCATTTCACTGACTAATTGAAGGAGCTTGTTTGCTATATCTGCATGGCCATAAAACACACATGTGCGCATGCCCACATTAGACAAGGAAACATTTGTCTGTTTCACTGATTGGATCTTATTAGACTTGTCAAAGGATAAATATACTTAGATGGGCTTAACATATGTTTTGATATTGTTTTGATTCCTTTTTTCAATGCATTTGAATTTTAAAAGTATAACATACAGCAGCTAGATTACCATATACTGGTAAGAAATCTCGAAACAGGGTTTTATCCTAAGGAAAAGATTTATTGGATGATATACATTTTTAAATTAAAAGCCACACAGTGTTAACTTGTAAAGTGCTCTCACATACCCTATTGGAAGTAAGTTTTTAAATTAAATTTGTTAAACTTTTTTATCTGAGAACCTCAATTTCAACAGACTATTGCTTTTGCTACTCAAACTATGACCAAAAGAAAACTTTAAAAGAGAACGATTACTTTTCTTTCTTATTTTGTATGGGTACTGCAGTGTGATACAAAAACTCTGGGCTAGTGTAGAGATAATGGGTCCCAATGACTGTTCTCTCACTAAATGTGCTTCTTTTATATTTTCCATGTACCCATTTCTTCCTCTAGAAAATGAGGTACATTGTCAGTGAATTCTCATGTTTTGGAGTGCCTTAAGGACTCAAGAAGAGGCCTCAGACACTGTGAGGGAAGGGGGGTGAAGGATTCTTACATCTCCCACCCTTCACCTCGAGCAGCCTCAGTTTTATGTTTTTCATATTGGATGCCCACCTTCTTGTAAAATTTCACTTGAAGAAATAATTCTATGCAAAAAAAAAAAAAAAGATTGAAGATTACTCGACCAGATGAACACTAAGGTCTAATCAAAAGAATGTTCTGCTTATAAACCACAAAATTGCTTATAAAAACTGTAGATTTTCGGATATATTATTCAGATTCAAACCAGCTGTGAATCAGTTAGGATTCCCAGTTGCCGACAACAGAACTCACTTAAACTCTAGTTTAAGGAGGAAAAAAAAAAAGAGATTTATTTTCAAAAGTAACTTACATCGCTTACAAACTCTGTGGGAAGGGGAGGGAGTAAAACCTGGAGGCTATGCAGCCAGGTACAACCCCCGAATGCATACAGACTGTTCCACAGAAAAATCCACTGCCAACTCCACCAGACAGAGAAGCTGCCACTCACACCACGGCCACTGGGCTTTGGCCACTAGAACATCCACCACAGGTGCCGTTACACAACACACACACACACACACACACACACACGTGTTCCTCCTAGTACATACTTCCAGAGGTTGCTGTCTTCTGATTCAGAGTATTGGGGGGTACATCTGCTCTGTGCCCCAGCTAGGATGAAACAATAAACAAAATAGAGAAAGGCCCTCTTTCATAAGATTTTACGTTCTAGGGAAGCAGACAGACAATAAACAAGTAAACAAATAAACGTTCAGTATGTCAGACGTTGAATAAGTGGTAAAAAGTAAAATAAGCAGGATAGAGGAGCAAAGAATAAGTGGGAGCCATCCGGACAGGGGAGTCAGGGAGACATCACTAAGGAGATTGCCCTTGAGCCATCCACAGGACACTTAGGAAATAAGTCATGCAGACTCCTCGGGGATAGGCCCTCCAGGCAGAGAGACGAGCACATGCAAAAGCCATGAGGTGAGGCAAGAATGTTCTACATACCGTAATAACGCTCATGGACCCCTTAGGAGAAGGTGCAAAGCCCTGAGTGAAATAATAAGTTATCTAGTATTCCTCAGAACTTCATCATTTGTCCACACTTAAAATCCCCAAGTCACAACCATGGGGCCCCACAAGGAACTCGCAGAGGTCCCAGACCACCGAAGGAGGCCAACAGGAGCGAGCAGAGCTGCTGCACCGTGGTACGAACAATGCGTCTGCACGCAGCCCCGGATCCCGGGTCAGCCAGGACAAACCCTGGAGCTGAGCCACTCGTTCCGATTCTGTTGCAGCTGCTACGGTAGCACCTTATAAAGAGAGGTCCTTGCTGCCAGACACCTGTGTGTGGAAGGAAACACCTGACAGTGCGTGGACAACACCCCCCGCATACTGATGTCGACTCATGCTGCAGAGTAACAAGATCAGCATTTGCACAAGGCAGCACATGACCTTCTGTGCCATGTGGAGTAAGGAGATACCAACCCTGCCTGCAGCTTCGTGTGATTTAAGTCCGCACACTTCCGTTTCCATACATATGTTCACTGGCTCACTCTATCAGTAGATGCCCAGTCAGGGGTTTGAGAAACTCAGCCAGAGTTGGATGAAGTCAGAAGAGGGAAAGGATATTTAGTAGAGGTGATGTGAAGCCTCCTAGAAACCAAGGACAGGAAAATGGTGGAAAAGAGATTCAAATCTGTGTGGGCTCCCTCTCTCCCCCATTCCTCTCTTCTCTCTGTGCATCTGTTTCATTTCTCTTTTCCTTTCTACACCTTGGCCTCTGTTTTCCTGGGGGGAAACATGGCAGCCAACAGCCCTAAGGTTTACATAACACAGTACAGGAGTCTAAAGAGATTGGATTCTCTTAGTTCCAATAACAGAATTTCCAAGCATGAACTCTGTGGTATAATAAAGAATATTATCTGGGCTTTGTCCCTGGTTCCTGGCACAGAGCTTTAAAAACCATTAGAATTTCCTGAATGAATGGAATATTATGCAGCCATCAAAAGGAATGAGATCTTGCCATTTGCAACGACGTGGATGGAACTGGAGGGTATTATGTTGAGTGAAATAAGTCAAACAGAGAAAGACATGTATCATATGATCTCACTGATATGAGGAATTCTTAATCGCAGGAAACAAACTGAGGGTTGCTGGAGTGGGGGGTGGGGTGGGAGGGATGGGGTGACTGGGTGATGGACACTGGGGAGGGTGTGTGCTCTGGTAAGCGCTGTGAATTGTGCAAGACTGTTGAATCTCAGATCTGTACCTCTGAAACAAATAATGCAATATATGTTAAGAAAAAAAAAAAAAGAAGAAGAAGGTAGCGGGAGGGGAAGAATGAAGTGGGGGAAATTGGAGGGGTGGATGAACCATGAGAGACGATGGACTCTGAAAAACAAACTGAGGGTTCTAGAGGGGAGGGGGGTGGGAGGATGGGTTAGCCTGGTGGTGGGTATTGAGGAGGGCACATTCTGCATGGAGCACTGGGTGTTGTGCACAAACAATGAATCATGGAACACTTCATCTAAAACTAATGATGTAATGTATGGGGATTAACATAAGAATAAAATTTAAAAAAAAGTAAAAATAAATAAATAAATAAACATTTAAAAAAAAAGAATTTCCTGAATAAGTGTCTTTGTTATGTTAATGAAGAGATCCCTGGTGGGCATTGAAGATAGCTTCAGGACAATGAAGGCTGGTCACCAGAAAGACCTGCCATGTGACTAGACAGTTGGAACTTCCAAGGAGAGGGATGGGTACTAGAGACTGAGTCAATCACCTGGCCAAAGATTTCATCAATCATACCTCTTAATGAAACCCCAATAAAAATTCAACACCAAGGCTCTTTCTGGTTGGTGAGGACAGAGATGTGCCAGGGGAGTGAGGTGCCCTGACTCCATCGGGAAAGCATGGAAGTTATGTGTCTGAGACACTCCCAGACCTTGGCCTATGCAGTTTTTTCATTTGGCTATTTCTGAGTCGTGTCCTGTATAAGAAACTTGTAATCGTGAATGTAACACTTCGTTGAGTTCTGAGAGTTCTATTAAATTATGGAAACTGAAGGAGCCATAGAAATCCCCAAATTTAAAGCAGGTCTGTCAGATGTGTGGCTGACCTGGGGACCCCACTTGAATCTGGTTTCTAAGATCAGGGCAGTTTTGTGGAGGACTGAGCTCTTCAGCTGTGGAGTCTGGTGCTAATTCCAGGTAGTTAGTGCCAGAATTGAGTTGTAGTCAACACACTTGGGATGGAAACAATGGGCTCTGACCAGCAAAGCCTAATTAATGAGGTCAGAATAGTGGGATAATATGCTTAGCCCAGCTTGGATCTTCTTCCCACCCTGAACCAATCAATGGTGACATTTATAAACCTGGTGACATCTGAATGGCAACATGTGAATTTAGAGGGGAGCGGTGGTTCCTAAAAAAGATACGTTTGGCAGGCAATTTCCTGGCGCTCCCACTGCTCCCACTGCTCAAAGCTTCCATGACTGACCAAGTATGTCCTGTTCATTCTTAAACGTAGTCAGATCTACAGATGACTCTCCGATGCTACAAATTCATACCATCATTCCACCTAGAAAGTACACGCAATGCTGAACTTCTAAGATGAAAAAAAAAAACTTTTCAGCAGCTAAAACATCTTATATTAAAATTGAGAGTTTATAAATAGTAACCAGATCTTAGAAACAATTGGCTGTGGATTCCATGTGTCTCGAGAATTATTCAGTGTTTTTTTCAAGTATGTATTTTCTTTGGCAAAATACATAAGTAGTCTCCTAAACGCAGCCCTGAAAATAAATGTAAGGTCTATTCTGGTATTACATATGCAAAGGAGGAGTCATTGCCCGTGTGGTATTGTGGTGAGCTGGAATATGCTTGCCGAGAACTAAAGCCTTGGAAAGCTAAAAGAATAATGAACACGATCTGTGTTCACCAGCAAGGCACACACAAGAAAGAGTGTACTTTCTGCCTGCAGAAGTCTTCCCTCACACCCTGTGAATGTGAATGTGTGAATCTCCTAGCGCCCCAGTGCAGTACTTTCTATACTAGCTCTTAGCTGTCTATATTGTCGTTGCCTGGAAATTCATCTGTTTCCCCCAGAACAGGAACTGAGAACACAGGCTGTCTTCCATTCTGTTGAGACCAGCACAGCACCTAGAACATAGCAGGAGCACAATGCATATCAGTTATATTTGCATTGTTTGATGGTCTCTGGCAATACCTAAATTCTCTGAGTGTTGGTTTGCGTATGGGTAAAAATGAAGGTAATTATAAGCCTTACTTCACTGGGTTGTTATGAGGACTAAAAGCCCATAAATGCTGCTGTTGTTGCTGTTGATAACCGTGGCCCGGTCAGTAATCATTATTCACTGATTAGAAGCCATCAGGCCCAAAGCAAGCTATTAATAGGTAGAGAAATCACAAGAGACTATTTCACAAGAGGTCCAAGTGACTGTTCTCAAAATAAGCAGCAAATGAAATCTCACTATTCAGACAGACATCCCCTTTCCTGGAATCTCCATAATCATTACACCCTGGATATTATTAGAGTTTTTTAAATACATGTCGACTTACTTATACTTTCATTTTTACTACTTCTTATTCATTTGTAACAAGTCAGCAACATAATTTATTAGAAGTCAAATAATATAGCTTTAGTTTATGCTATATGTTTAGAAACTTCATTACACTTTATAATTTTGCAATAAAGAAAAAAAATCTGGGGCTTTACTCTTTATTTCATTAAACCACCTGCTCCAGAGTACTTGACATTTGTCTTTCACTTTTTGAACGATCCAGCTCTGCTCCTTACTAATTCTTGTCCCCTATTCTGAGTTGTTAGTCAATAAAATAAACACATTATTGGAAGCAATTTGTCATATGTATAAATTGCGTCATTAGAAATCGTTCTTATGCTTAGACTCTTTTTGAAAATCAAGAATCATAACATCCCATTCATGCCATAATCTTTAAAGAAATAATTTCAAAACATACACTTTGGAAAGAGGAAACATACATGAAGTTCCAACAGGTAAGGAAAATCTCTTTTTAACCAAACAGAAAAACAATTCTCCAGAAAGAACCCATCAGATACTGTCTGGAAAACAATGCTACTAAAAAGAATGATAGATACAAGTGGAGAATTAAAACTATAGTTATACAGGATACCCAAGCAACCCCTGAAAAAAGAAAATGATCTTTTTTCAAAAGTCACACTTATCAAAGATATATTATTTAATTAGTAAAGACCATGCCATTTAAAAAAAATATTTTTTTTTTTTTTGGTGGAGAAGTAGAAGAAAGCGCATCAGCTAGAATTTAAATATATTGCATTAAATAAAGGTACTTGACACTTGCCAACTACCAAATTAATTTGACAGAAAAACTGAAGTTATTTGAATATTAATTGTATGATTAGAACTTACATTGGTTTGGGGCACTTAGGTGGCTCAGTAGATTAAGCGTCTGACCATTGATTTTGGCTCAGGTCACGATCTCAGGGTCCTGGGATCGAGCCAGCGGCAGGGTCCCCACTCAGCAGGGAGTCTGCTTGAGATTCTCTCTCTCCCTCTTCCTCTGCCCCTCCTCCTGCCCATGCATGTGCTCTCTCTTTCTAAATAAATAAACTCTTTAAAATAAAAAAAAGAACTTATATTGGTTTGAAGCCATTTTTAAAAAGCATATTATTTGAGAGGGATTTTTAAAAATCTTCAGTTAAAAATATTGTTCCAAAATGCCCAGAACGTATTCAATGTGAGTAACCCGTCGGCTGCCGGGAAGACACTGAAAACAGTTTCACTGGAAACATGCTGATAATGTCTCTATCCTCTCAGATAGACAAAGGGGATTTCGTTACCTAAATCGCACCTCCCATCCTTAGTTCAGATTATAATCCTAAATCTTTGCTCCAAACAAGTTCTTAGGAAATTAGGAGCAAAGCTGTCTACTTAATTTTGACACAAAGTAAAATGTCGCAATTTACTGTCCGTGATCACAACTTGGGCATCTCAACAGCGTGGCATGCTAAGCATGTCACTGCTTGACTTATAGCCAACTAACATTCATTTTGATACATGAATATCACCAGGGAAATTCAGAACCCTTCAGCCACTTATGTCTCACGTTAATACTCCCAAGTGGTTTTATTAAAGGCGCCAGCATTGCTACCCATTAGGAGTTGTCATGCAATGTTTTATTTTGATATTTTACTTCACTGATTTTCATCATAGTTTCCTACTTAGGTTCCAGACGCTATGACTGCATTCATAAACTTGCATATAATATGCATGTGAAATCATAGTTCCTTCTTGGACGTGTTAGCAAAATTCCATCTGCCTGTTCCTTTTTAAACTGTTAAGTTTTCCACATTGAAAAGAGAATTGGGTTACAATTACCTACTGCGGCTTTTCATCAAAATAACATTTTAAGGTGTACGTAATATTGTTCCATATTATCCCTTGCCTGAGGAGTTTTCAAATATTTCACACACCCAGATATTTCTACAATAAACCAAAAGACATATTAAAGCATTTTAAAGTCGAAAGGAATTTTTAGAGATTTTTCTAGCCTAACCCCGTCATTTTTCAGATAAGAAAGTTCAGCTCAAAAAGATTAGAGAAGCAGGAGGGCATGTGGGTGAGAATGTGAAGTCTGGGGCCAGACTGCCTGGGTTCAAGGATGTCTCCACAGTGGCCTCATGGTGGGACATTGCCAATGAGCCTCATTTCTCTTCTCTGTGCCTTTGTTTCTGTGATAATAATACTTATTTTATAGGGTTTCTGTGAGAATTAAATGAGATTCATTACCAGGAAAAAAAGTTCTCCATTCACATAACTTCAATGAAGAGGGAATTTCCTTAAATACATCTGACTATGATTTTGGAGGAAGGGGTAGAACGGTGTAGCCCAGATCCTTGTTCTCCTTTTTCCTACGATTAACTACCCACAGAAGACTTAATTTTTGCTCTGTTCTATACATCTCAGGATGCCCTTCGGTGGAAAGTCACAGTCCACCAGCATGGCCCAAGACTGCACACAGAAATCTATCTTATCCCAGGGTTCAGTATTTGGAAACCTGTTGTTGCCACACTGTCTGATAATAACTTCATTAGACTAATGAAGTTTTGTTGTATCTCTCCTTTGGTTCTGAACTCTGGCAAGAAAACACCAGCATAAAGCACATGGTTCATGGTTCACAGAGTGCCTGGCACAGAATGAGCACTCAATTAACATTAGCTGTTACCACCGTTGTAGTCTCGCTCAAAGTCACCTATCACATTAGCATCAAAATTAATATTACAAACCAGATCCCTTAGTTACAGTGCTAAAATCTCATCTATGGAAAAAAAAAAAAAAAAAAAAAAAAAAAGGATCTTTGACTATTTAATCCCTTAAGATCATATAATTATGTTTCTATTTCTTTGGATCCACTTTACAACCAATCACTATGCCTTATTTGAAGCAAACATGTGCTGTAAATATGTGTCCCAAATATTCTTTGGGACTTACAAGTCAAATAACAGTAATTTAGGGGCACCTGGGTGGCTCAGGTGGTTAAGCGTCTGCCTTCGGCTCAAGTCATGATTCCAGACTCTTGGGATTGAGCCCCATGTCGGGCTCCAGCCCCATGTCAGGCTCCCAGCGGAGGGGGGGGGGGTGGGGGTTTCTGCTTCTCCCTCTGCCTCTGCTTCTACCCCCCTCATGCTCTCTTCCTCTCGCTTACTCTCTCTCTCTCAAATAAATAAATAAAATAAAAATTAACAAATAACAGTAATTTATATTCTTGCACAAAATATTAAGTCATACCTTGGTATTTTGAGATACAAAAATATGGAAGTAAAAAAATACCAGCCACAGCTTTTGTTTCTCAAATGAATAAACTACATTTCTCGGATTTGAGTTTATAAATGCTACATTCTTCATCTTTATAACTTTTGAGGTTATAATTTTCCACTTAAATTTGCTATTTGTCTCTTCTCACAATTACCCATATATGTGTGTGTATATATATGTAATATATATGTGTGTATATATATTATTACATGTAATAATATGTATTATTATTATATGTAATATTATTACATGTAATAATATATATTATGCTAATATATATACACACACACACACTCTGCATAGACCATACACATAGAGGGAATATTTTAATTGTTAGTAAATTTATTTTTTAATTCCATAGTTTAATAAGAATGCCTATGAATGTTTGTATAGTAGAACTTTGAATAATAGATTTTAAGTTTTAGAGCAGTTCCAAGATCTTTTTCATTTGTCTTATTCATCATAAATCAGACAATATCAGTGTCCTACTTAAAACCTCCAACATCTTTCCACCACATATAGAATCAAATCCTTTAGAGCCCTTTCTGAGCTGGCCCTGCCTCCTCTCTGTCTTCACCTCCAGGGAGCCCTCCCCGTCACTTAGGGCCTTCCAGCCAGTTTACCTTCTCACGGCCCCAGGACACGCCAAGAGCACCTCCATCCTGGGCACTTGAACTTGTTCTTCCCTTGGCCAAGAACTGTCTCCTGTCAGACATTTGCTTAGCTCACCCCCTCACTTCATTCAGGTCCCTGCTCCAATGCCATCTCTCAGAGAGAATCTTCTTCACCATCTTCACTCAACTATCCCCACACTCACATTCTATCACTCCCTATCGCATTACCTTGTTTCATTTTCTTCATTGCCCTTATCACTACTTGATAATACATATAGGTTATTTATTTTCTTATTTTCTGTCCCCCCCTACTATGATGGAAGGTACACAAAATTAGAAATTTAATGTACTTTATACCTGTATCTCAAGAACCTGGCAGATGTTAGACACTTTAAAATGTGTTGAATTAATAAATAGCAAATCATAGTGAGCACTGGATAAGTGGCAGTTGAATAAATGAATAAAATGAATAAAATGTTTTGTTCAACAAAAAAAAGTATTGCACCCAGAACAGAAGGTATGAGCCACCTGTCTTCCACATCTTAGAAACTTACTGGAGAGAGAACAATTATTGCACTGAAAATTTTTAAATGGTATGTAATACTGCATGAAGCTGCATGTAATCAGTTCTACAATAATTGTGTCTAAATCAATGATACAGCGACTAAGTGTATGACTGCTCAGGAAGCAGAGTTTGACCAAGGCTGGAGTTCACACGTCAAGCTTCACTGGGTAGCAATTTGAGATAAATCTTAAAGGACTTATGAGTTTTGGATAGGTAAGGAGGGGAAGTTGAATGCGGGGCAGGGAGCTGGAATATCACAAGTAGGAAGAAAAAAGCCGGTCCATGATGGAATTGTATTTTCTTTTTTTGTTCCTTTTTTGTTTTTTTGTGTTTTTTTGTTTTGTTTTGTTTTGGGAATTGTATTTTCTTTTTTTTTTTTTTTTAAGATTTTATTTATTTATTTGAGAGAGAGAGAATGAGAGAGAGCACATGAGAGGGGGGAGAGCCAGAGGGAGAAGCAGACTCCCTGCCGAGCAGGGAGCCCGATGCGGGACTCGATCCCGGGACTCCAGGATCATGACCTGAGCCGAAGGCAGTCGCTTAACCAACTGAGCCACCCAGGTGCCCGGGAATTGTATTTTCTTAACAATATATTTTTTTCAAGTAAAAGTTTTCCAATTTAAGTACAGTTGACTCTCGAACAACAAGGGTTTGAACTGCACAGGTCCAATTATATACAGATTTTGTTTTTAATAAATACAGTACAGTAAATGTATTTTCTCTTCCTTTAATTTTCTTTTTTTTTTAAACATTTTATTTATTTATTTGACAGAGAGAGAGATAGTGAGAGCAGGAACACAAGCAGGGAGAGCGGGAGAGGGAAAAACAGGCTTCCCGCCAAGCAAGGAGCCCAATGCGGAGCTCCATCCCAGGACCCTGGGATCATGACCCCAGCCGAAGGCAGACGTTTAATGACTGAGCCACCCAGGTGCTCCTTCCTTTAATTTTCTTAATAACATTTTCTTTTCTCTACCTTACTTTATTGTAAAAATACAGTATATAATTCATACAACATAAAAATGTGTGTTAATCAACTGTTTATGCCATTGATAAGGCTTCTGGCCAACAGTAGGCTGTTAATGGTTAAATTTGGGGGGAGTTAAAAGTTAAATGCAGATTTTTCAACTGCGTGGGCGGTTAGCACCCCTAACCCCTGTGTTGTTCAAGGATCAACTGTATGTAATGAATACTAGATTGTATATCCCTGGCAATGTTGAGAGTCTCATGATTTGAAGTTTAAGAAGTTAATTATAATCATTCTCATCTTTTTTCATGTGCTAATATGCACAATTATTTTTGCTTAAAGTAATATAAGCAGATGTTAGTATCCTTATTAGTAAAATATACCCATTTAGAAAACTGAAATGCTTTTAGAAGAAAAGTTTTAATATCTCAAAGATATAGGAAGGATTCTGTAGTGTCTTAACGTGACCATATCCATAAAACACATGCTTTTTCTGATTATGAAATAAGTTGTTGAAGATATTTTCAGAAATACTCATTGTCTCAGACATGTTCACTGTCTCATCCTGTACCTGAATATTAAGTAGCTTGAAAGGTATTCTCACTTGCTTGTAATTCAGTGCAGGAAAGCTGCTTATCAAAGTATGATGCCCTAGTGTCATGAAAGAGTTAGAATAGGTTCCAAAATTTCAATAGGTTAAACTTTGGTGAAAGGATCAGGAGAGTATATAATTTGAAAGAATTCATGCTTCATCTGCTATATCTTCATGTTGAACTTTTGATGCTGTTTGACGTTATTTCCCAAGTTAGAACCAACATACTGTTAACAGAACACAACACTGCCTTCCAGGGGAGTGAGTCACACTCTGAGCAGAGACACTGCTGCAAAAAAGGTATATGAATCTCCACAGCTTCCAAATAAAATCAATTGCAGAAGAAATAGGTTTGAAGTGCACAACATTTCTTGTAAAACTAAAAAATTAAATCAAAAATTAAAAACTGAATTAAAATTAAAATTTTAGATTTTAAAATTAAAACTGAAAAGTTAGTGTCTTTCTGAACGCAAGAACAAATTAGTAAAATAATGCCCCAGTCAAAAAATAGTAAAGAATACCTGTTTCTAACTTCTTTCTGTCTCTTCTGGGTGAGTATTTTGAAGCTAGAAAAGTGAAATACACTATATCAAATGGAATTTAATAATAACATCTGCCTTAACTTGACATTATAAAAGAATAAATAGGGCAAATGAAAGGTATTGGTGAGAAGGCCTTTCTTAATGAAATGGTCATCCTAAGGTCCCTCTACCCTCAATCATTGTGAAAGAAACTTCGAGTCTCATTTACATCACCATGCATGTTAACTGGTTTCTAGTCGGTCTTTTATCAAGCTTATGGGGAGGGGAGGAGTGTCTGCATTTTTTTTTTTTAACAAATGTATTCTTTTTTTTTTTAAGATTTTTTTTTTTAATTTATTTATTAGAGAGAGAGAGCGCAAGAGGGGGAAGGGTTAGAGGGAGAAGCAGACTCCCCGCTGAGCAGGGAGCCCGATGTGGGACTCGATCCCGGGACTCTGGGATCATGACCTGAGCCGAAGGCAGTCGCTTAACCAACTGAGCCACCCAGGTGCCCGAGTGTCTGCATTTTTGAGGCTACTTGCATTCCTTGATTTTCGTAGAATAATAAGACAATGGAATTAATATTGGCTAAGGATTGAATCAGAATTTAAAACTGTACACTTCCACTATCCAAAGAGCTAAATTTCAATTACATCAATCTGTTTATTTTAATTTTCAAACATATGGACACCTCTTACACACATGAATGTTAAAAGAATTCACTGAATTTGTCTGAAAGATAAAGGCAATGTATAAGATGATAGCAAGGCAAATCAAACAACACCCAAATACAGTGAATGATTTTAGACTTAGACTTTCAACTCAACAATTTGGAAAACATTGCTAAACATGATATTTGGCATGAAGTTTCAGAGGACACTTCAAGTTCTAGTAATACCACCCATGAGCAATGTGACATTTATTTAACATTCCTAGATCCCTGTCCTTACTGGAAAATGAGGATAAAGTTCTACCTCACAGAATCATCTTGAAAATCAAATGAGATATTTGATTATCGAGACAAGGAATGGGTGTGAAAATTGCATATACTAGCAATTTCATAAATTGCAAACACATTGCCAAATACACGGTGATTATGGGTACATTTTATTTTTTTGTGCCAAAGGAACATAAAATTTGATTAATTATAATTTTTAATTCATAGTACACATTCATCATTGGTCCAGGCTTAGCCCACCTTTATTTAGTTGATTGATTACTTAGCTGGCATTTTTAATAATGTAGTAAACATTCATGAAATCACCACTCGAAACATAAGCTAGTGCCATGGTAACAATTCACATCCAGCCACATAGTCCCTTCTACCACCTCCTCCCTCCCCGCTAAATCCCATGTTCATCATTCCTATGCTTTTTTTCCTTAAACAGTCAGATTAGTTTGTGTATTTTTTCTTATCTTTAATAAAAATTTGTTTATATTCTTTGGTAATTATATAAATAATGATCCACAAATAATGACAGTTTTATTCTTCCTTATGCCTCCAATTTCTTTTTCTTATCTTATGGAACTAGCAGCTGCAGAAAATGTTGAAAGCCTCAAAACTGATGAACTAAGTATCTGTGGTAAGATTCTAGCAAATAAACAACAAAACAAACCCATGAAAAGAAGAAAATAATTTAAATAGTAGTCATTGTAATGACCACATCTCTATGCCTACATTTTAAAGATTACACCTGACTGAGAAAAACTGAAGCAATCCTAAGAGAACTTCCACAGACTCCCGCCACCACCTTTACCCACCTAAATTAGTTTGCTGGGACTGCCATGACTAAATGGTTTAAACAAGAAACATGTATTGTCTTGCATTTCTTCAGGCTAGAAGTTCATGATCAGGTACGTACAGTTTTGATTTTGTCCAAGGCCTTTCTCCTTGACTTGCAGATGGTTGCCTTCTCCCTGTGTCTTCACATGTTCTTTTCTTTTTGCCTACACACCTTTGGTGTTGCTTTTCTCCTCTTCTTATAAGGACACCAGTCATATTGGATTAACGCCTCACCTTTATGACCTCATTTTTACCTTACTTACCTCTTTAAAGACCCTATCTCCAAATACAGTCTCATTCTGAGGAACTGGGACTAGGCTTTCAACATATGAATTTGGGATTGGAGGGGGACACATGATTCAGCTTATAACACCATCTATGAGTATATGTATCCCAAATGATACTTTTATGCTCCTTCTGCTGGGTAGATTTGGTCCCACATCAAGGTACACAGTGTGGCTACATTTCAGCTCCCCAACTCTGTCAGGTAGACAACATTGAGCAGAGCACAACCTACACATCTATAGTTTATGGTCCAGTGTGTAACCAAATATTCTGCTTCCCACCAGCTAGTATAGAAGGATACTCTGTGCTCCTATCTAAAGCTGACTCATCCACTTGTGCATTTGACCTTTTAGTCTTTTGCATAAAACTGGAGGGTAAGATGAACCATGAGAGACTATGGACTCTGAGAAACAAACTGAGAATTTTAGAGGGGAAAGAGGTGGGGGTTGGGTCAGCCCGGTGATGGGTATTAAGGAGGGCACGTATTGCATGGAGCACTGGGTGTTATATGAAAACAATGAACCGTGGAACACTACATCAAAAACTAATGATGTACTGTATGGTGACTAACATAACATAATAAAATAAAATAAAATTTAAAAAAATAAATAAATTAAATAAAACATGGTCAGAGGATTTAAATAGACATTTTCCCAAAAAGACATACAGATGAGCAACAGGCACATGAAAAGATGTTCAACATCACTCATCATCAGGGAAATGCAAGTCAAAACCACAGTGAGCTATCACCTCACACCTGTTAGAATAGCTATTATCAAAGAAAAAAAAAACCCAGAAATAATAAGTACTGGCAAAAATGTGGAGAAAAGAGAACCCTCATTTACTGTTGGTGGGAATGTGAACTGGTGCAGCCACTATGGAAAACAGTATGGAGTTTCCTCAAAAAATTAAAAATAGAAATACTGTGGCGCCTGGGTAGTGCAGTTGGTTGAACGTCCGACTTTTGGCTCAGGTCATGAAATCGAGCCCCATGTCAGGCTCCACATTCAGCCCAGAGTCTGCTTGAGATTCTCTCTCCCTCTCTTTCTGCCCTTCCCACTCATGCTCTCTCTCTCTCTCATAAATAAATAAATCTTAAAAAAAAAAAAAAAAAAACAGAACAACCATATGATTCAGCAATCCCACTTCCGGGTATTTATCTGAAGAAAACAAAAACACTAATTTGAAAAGATAGATGCACCACTATGCATAGTGCATCATAATTTACAATAACCAAGATACAGAAACAACCTAAGTGTTCACTGATAGGTGAATGGATAAAGAGGATGTGGTATATATATGAACAATGGAATATTACACAGCCATCAAAAAGAACGAAATCTTGTCATTTGCAACAACATGGATAGACCTTGAGGGTATTATGCTAAGTGAAGTTAAGTAAGACAGGGAAAGACAAATACCATATGATTTCACTTTCGTGTGGAATCTAAAAAACAAAACAAAACAAGAACTCATAGATAACAGAGAACAGACTGGTGGTTGCCAGGGGGGTGGGGGGAGTAAGGAGGTGGGTAAAATGGGTGAAGGGGATCAAGAGCTACAAAGTCACAGTTATAAAAAGCATAAGTCATGGGGATATAATATACAGCCTGGTAACTATAGCTAATAATATTTTATTGCATATTTGAAAGTTGCTAAGAGAGTAGATCTTGAAAATTCTCATCCTAAGGTTAAAAAAAGAAAAAATTTCTAACCCTTCATGGTGATGATCATAACCAGACTTATTGTCTTAATCATTTCTCAGTGTACACCAATATCAAATAATTATGCTGTATATCTTAAACTAATATGATGTTATATGTCAGTTATACTTTAATAAAATAATATTTCCAGAAAAGGGCAGAAATAATATAGGATGGTTAAGCATTTGCTACTACTTATACTTTAATCGAATTGTCTGTTCTTTTTTGAACAGTTACTTGTGTTTTCTAGTAATAATTTGTTATACATAGCTCTTCGGGTTTCTTGATACTTAGAACAAAATTCAGGTAAACTGTAAAAAAAAATTTTTTAAGATAGGGGGGTGAGAGATATCCAGGTGGGCCTGACCTAATCACATGATAGCTTTCTCCAGCTGATCTCAGAAAAAGAAGTCAGAAAGTTGAAGTATGAAAGGAATTCAACATGAGGGAAATTTTCCATTTCTGAAGGTGAAGGCCGTGGAGCAAAGACTTGACAGTGGCCTCTCGTTGCTGAAAGCGGCTCCCACCTGACAGCGAGCAAGGGAACAGGGATCTCAGTCCAACCACCACAAGAAACTGAATTCTGCCAACAACTTAAATGAGACTAGAAGTGGATTGCTCCCCAGGGCTTTCAGACAAGAACTCAGCCTTACCAACCCCTTGATTACAGTCTTGTGAAATCCTGAACAGAGAATCCAGCCATACACCACTTGCCTTCTGCCCTAAAAAACAGTAAGTGGGTGTTAATTTGAATCCACTCCACTTCCGGTAATTTGTTACACAGGAAAAAGGCAGGGTGAAAGAGAGAGAGACAGAGAGGAAGGAAGAAAGGAACAAAGGAAGGAACGAAGGAAATACAAATGTGTATCAGACACTCCAAGCTCAACATTTCCAAAACTGACCTCTTGATCTTTCTCCAAATTGGCTTCACCTCATTCTTCCCCATCTTCATTGACGGTACCTCCTTCCTTCAGTTGTGCAGGCCAAACACCTATTAATCCTTGGCTCCTCTCTTTCTTTCACAAACCACATCAGAATTGTCAGGAAGTCGTGCCGGCTCTGCTTTCAAAATACATCCAGGTCACAATACTTGTTACCACCTCTTCTGCTACTTTTGTCCAAAACCCCTTTATCC
Organism: Mirounga leonina; assembly: GCF_011800145.1. Classification (NCBI taxonomy): domain Eukaryota; kingdom Metazoa; phylum Chordata; class Mammalia; order Carnivora; family Phocidae; genus Mirounga; species Mirounga leonina. The sequence goes on from NW_023270454.1 coordinate 13,512,014, forward strand.
CCTCTCACATATCAGACGGCAACGGCCTTTTCGTTGGACCCTCCTGCTTCCCCCTTACCCAGGGTCTGCTCTCGGCACAGTGGCCAGAGGAACCTTTGTAAACCCGGAAGTCAGCTCATGTAACTCCACTGCTCACAAAGCTTCGAAGAGTCCTCGTTTTACTAAGAGTAAGCACTTATGACAGCAAAGAGAGAAACAGGCTTTCCGTCCTGCTACTAGTATTCTGAAGAGGCAAAAAAAAAAAAAAAAAACAAGGAAAGAGATATTTGAACAGCAGTTCCAACAGAGTATAATTTTACTGCCAACCACAGTTCTCTTTTCATTGGACAAATTTATAAACAAACCCAGGAAAAGTTCCTGATTCTCGCAACACTCTCGAATTTTCTGAGAACAGTAAAAGGCCTAGATGTTCTCTGCTTTGAAATCTTCCATTGGAAACTGTTGTGATTTTTTCATTTTTTTAAGTTGGAGCTCGTTTCCAGCACCTCTGCCATTTCCCAGCCTCAGGACCCTGGCAGGTCGTGTTGGCCTCTGAGGCTCAAAGTCTCCTCTGGAGGGAAGTTTGCGAGGCCTGTCCTGCCCAATCCATGGGGCCACTGTAACAATTAACTGAGATTCTCACGCTTGGGGAACACGTTCTAATGAAAGAGCTCTGTGCATAGGTACATCCTTATTTATAACAAAACGACTTAGCGGATCCCTGGTGCATGAGTGGCTTCTCAGGACTTCATCACTCCTCCCGCAGCCAATGAACTTCCCTATAAAATTACAAAAATTTCCAGACCCACAGGTGACCCTTAGGCTTGGGTGCTCGTTGCTTACCCTGTGACCAAGTAATGAAGAGCAAGTTGTGGCTCGTAAATTTTTAGAGCTGTCTCTTTCCTGCAGAATTTGAAACTAAGGTGGAAAGGGGGATTGGCGCTGGTTGGTAAATACAGCCATTCCTTCCTCTGGCATGGAATCCCAGCATTCACATGTCAGCTAGTATTACAGCACATGTCAGCTTCTGCCTTTCCTCATTTCCACATCCCCAGCCATGCTGAGGAAAAAAAGAAAGAAAGAAAGAAGAAAGAAAGAAAGAAAGAAAGAAAGAAAGAAAGAAAGAAAGAAAGAAAGAAAGAAAGAAAGAAAGAAAGAAAGAAAGAAAGAA
>NW_023270454.1:13513173-13573283 GCF_011800145.1 Mirounga leonina
AGAAAGAAAGAAAGAAAGAAAGAAAGAAGAAAGAAAGAAAGAAAGAAAGAAAGATAAAACAACCCTAAGAGAGAGCAGAGCAATGGTCCCATGGAGAAGTGGCATTGTAGGAATGTGCAGGAATGTGCTGAATGAAGGTGCCTGGTAAGTAACTGTGATAGCTAAGCGCTCAGCAGTGAGCTGTTCCTGGCCCGTCACACTTCCTGTGGCACAGCCATCACGGGGGCTCTACTTCCCAGCGTGATTCAGGCACTATGACAGACATTACAGAGAAAACACAGCCCCTGGAAGAGAAGTCTGAAGAGCCAGTAGGAGAAATTCTTAGAAGAATGAGCTATTAGAATAGTCTCAAGAAGCCATGTTTTTGATTCTGATAGACCACATCATACCCACCACAGAAGAACTCAAAACAGAGCGAATCTTCATAAATCTTTTCACAAGGCTTATTGTTCTTTCACACACCCCTCACCTCTGAGCTTTGTCTATGGTGAGAGCTTCGTGTAGACTTGCTATGTGAGGTTATCTTCTGTTTCTCTCCAAAGTCCGTGTTCTGCCTTCTGGACCATGATCTCTAACTGGGAGGCCAATCCATGTGAAACTCATCATCCTATGACTTCTAGTTGGGTCCAGCCAAAGGGGATCATTACCAGATGAGCAGAAGGAAAAGGAGAGTAAGATCTCGGGCTGTATTCCCCCCACACACACACACCTTGCATTCTCGCACTGGGGGCACCTCAGGCTGCTGTGTCCCTCAACCAAGGTCACTATTCATCTCAAGGCATTACCTCTCCCCAGTCCTCAGGTCTCCATGTCCCCCATCTTGTCCCTTTGCATCTAGGGATTGTGACAGCTCTCCTATTAATGGCCCTGAAAATACTGCTCTATCCCTTGTCACTTCCCTACACCATCACCACAGCTTTATAAAATTCATTCAACCCTCCTCAAGTTCTCTATTTTGCAGGTGGCATCTGTTTCCTGGTGAACCTCTGACGGATACACTTGCCAATTAAATGAGCATATCCTAAAATTTATTTACCTCATTTGTCAGACACATGACTATAAAAGAGCAACTCGGTAGAAATTCTATCTAATTTTAGCATATCCTACTATATATCCTATATAAGAAGTGTCTTTATATTTTAATAGGTATATCCTTCAAATCAGCTTAAATGTCTCTCCTTCAGACCTGCATTCCCCAATCCACAATCTCTTTCCTAGCATCTTGCTTTTCTTTACTATTGCCTAGCATAGTTTGTGGTTATATACATATTTTTGTTTTCATGTTTCATGCCTACCGCCCACCAGATCTTAAAAGTCATGAAGGCAGCAACTACGTTCATTGTCTATGTTCCATACCAAGGTACCCAGACCATGGCAGATACACAATAAACATGTGTTGAGTAAGTGAGTGAGGGAGAAGAGCCATGTAATTCCTCATGCCAGACACATTTCAACCACAACACCCATTCAGCATGCCCCACCCCCAATATAGGTTGGGATTATCCTCCTCCCTGTTCATTGCCTGCCCAAGTGCAAGCATTCCATAGCACCTTAGGCCCTCATTGGTCTTCTTCCTCCTATGAGTGAGTGCTGCTTTCCCAAAATATTCTAGGAAGCTTCTAGAATATAGAGTCTATGACTTAGATTTATTTTGTATCCCCTATAAAGCATTTTTAAATAAAACCTAGGACTGAACCTGCCTTAGGCCAAGGGCTCTCCAAAATAGCACGAGAGGTATAAGGCTGAAAAAAAGGCTCAAAATCACTTATCAAAAATAACTTACCTAACTGCTGAATGGGTATATAATGTCTAACACTCATACCTCATTTCAATGATGAGCCCTCTATAGCATATAATCAAATATCTTTCAGGCCCTGAATCCCATCCCAGATAATTCAGCCACGTAATTCTTTGCTGAAACAGAAATACCCCTCATTAAAAAATGTTTCTATCCCAACACAGCAAGAACATGAACAGAAGAATAGCAATATTTTAAATCTATTCCAGTATTCTGGAATGTTTGCTATATATGCAGCTGCCATTTGGGAGATCTACTGCAAGATGACCATTTTTCCATTTCTAATAAAGTTTTTGCATTTCTCTTTCAATATTCTCCAGTTAGGAGATCATAGATGCAGTTTTCAGATAAACCCAGTCTCCAGTAAAACAGAGAGGAAAGACAGTGCAAAACTCTGACAGCATTATTGTCCTGGCACAAACTTTTGATTCAGCATAATTTAAATCATGTATTTAATTATCTAATCATTTCAATATAACTATGTTTTGTATTGATTTTTTAAAATCCTCCCTTATTTGCATTGCCTTCTGCCCTTACTGAAAAAAAGTATAAGCAATAATAATTTTAATAGTCAAGCTAATTTTGGAGTTGATGACAAATGTGTGAACTAAAGTACCTATCTAAATATGAGGATACCCTTCTAAAATAGAAACTTGAAACTTCCAGAAAAATCTATGGGGAAGTTTATTATATTACCTTTGTTTTATCTTCGTGTTTCTTACAAATGTGCACTTTTAGAGGAGAAATTAACTCTGCTTAATCTGCCTTAGATACAATCTGGCTTCTTTGAGAAACTTGTAGACGGACCTGACCAGACTTAAGCACACTTTGGGTTCATCTGTCTTGCTTTGCAACATAACATCCACAAAAAGCATTCTTGCAGCCTATCAAAGTTAGATGCTGTTTAAACATTCCTTGAATTATTTCTTACCCCAAATCATACAGTACGAGGCAAATGCTCAAAAACCAAAAGGTAAAGTTGCCCAGACAAAGAAAAGTCAATTCTAAAAGTCCTTTTTGTTTTCCAAAAAGGTTAAAATCACAAGTTCAACATGTGATAATACATAGAAGATTGATAGACTGTGTATATAAACATGGCAACAGAGAATACCAAGAGCTGTCCATCCCATCATGACACTGCTTAAAATTGGCCATGTTTGAACTCTCAACACACTTGGTGAACTTCCGGTAAGCTCTACCAATCATAATTAACCACTAATGAAATTTTACTAGGAAAAAAATTACAAGCTATATTCAAAATCTCTTTAAGTCTGAGGGAGCCAACTCCGTGAAAATGATTGCCTTCCTATATAAGAGACTGCCACAGAGTGGCTCAGAAACAAATCTGTCCCCAACAGCTAATAATTCACCTATTATCAAACCCTCTAGAATCATAATACCTCAGTCCCAACTGTGAGCCTGCAAATATGTGACAAAACAATTGATGAATTGTAGCAACCAACCCAATTGGTAATATGCCTTGGGATTTGGGAACTCCGCCCACCCTATGTGTGAGAAGAATTTATGAAGATAACATGACATGCTGATATATTTTTACAGCTTAAACAAGATATTCCATGCCATTTTTGAGCACCACACATAGTTTATCAATATAACTCTTAAGACCTTTATCCCCTTTAGTTTCTTTGCTGCTGCATATAATATAATTATCAAAAAGGTTAAGACTGACGAGTGGAAGCATTTGAACCCTAGACGGAAGCTCTTTTTTTCCCTTTCTTTCTCTATTTTTGTTGTGTTCGTCGGTTCATTTTGACTTTGGTTGTTTTTGCTGCAATTGCCCTGATACAATCTTCAGCCATAACAAAAACATAAACATTTTAAGTGGCTGAGATGTGACCTTCGAAAAACTTTATTCTTCTGTCCTCTTTGAGACGGGTCACGTGGCACATCCAACCCTAAAGCAGCCTTGACCAGAATTCAGGTATCTTTCAGAAAGAAATCAAGGTCACCACCTCCGAAGGATCAAACCATTAGTTCACAAGTAGAAAAGACATCAGCGCTGTCCTCTCCCTGGCTGTTGGTGAATGTCAGATCTACTTCTGAAACCTATTCTCATACGCTAACACAGTTTGAGCAGTTAATTATAGAAAAGTACTTCAGGCTTCTCTGCTTAACCATATTTAAAGTATAGAAAATGTATTCTGCTATACTGAGTGGTCAAGAAACTTCCTGTAAATTGAAAGAGTTAAGATATACCAGGCCTGCCACTGCTGATTATAAAAAAGAACAAGCAGCTAATGTTTGGTGAGTCATTATGATATGCCTCACATAGTGTACTTTCCCTGAATTAGCTCACTCAGTCCTTACACAACCCTAAGAGATAGGAACTATTATGATGCCCATTTTCTAAATGAGGAAACAGGCTTGTGGAGTTTAAATAAGGTAAAACAAAGACAAAAGGCCTAGTTAAGTAGAAGAGCTGGAACCTTGAACTTGAGCTTATCCTACCCCAAAACCCATGGTAGATTTAATGGTTTCTGCAAAATTCACACATTTCATGTTGCTTTGAAATTTCTCAGATATAAAGCACGCCGTGGAACAAGATTTAACCATATCAAAAATCCTTTAAAATCAAGCAAATATGAACAAGAAACTCCACCAATTGTGGACAAGGCGATCTTGGGAAATTTACTTAAAACCACTAAGCGTCAGTTTTCTCATTTGTATAAAACTCACAAGATTTTTAAAAGATAAATAAGGGGCACCCGGGTGGCTCATTTGGTTAAGCATCTGACTTCGGCTCAGATCATGATCTCAGGGTCCTGGGATCCAGCCCCGAGTTGGGCTCCCCGTTCAATGGGGAGTCTGCCTCTCCCTCTCCCTCTCCCACTGCCCCTCCCCCCCATTGTGCATGTGCATGCTCTCTCTCTCTCTCAAATAAATAAAATCTTTTAAAAAAAAGTTAAATAAGATCACGTGTCAGTACGTAGTAAAAGACCAACAAATGGGAGCATTTTCCCCTTTAATCCATTTAGAGATTTTCAATATTTAAGACAACTCAATTTGAAAATAAACAACCCTACACACATTTTTCCCTCTTAGTACCCTGCATGTAGCAGGTCATCTCATAAATATCTACTGATGTTTCCAGGAAGCCTGAATAGGAAAATATTATCTGATTGGAACTTTAGTAATGACTTCCTCCTGTCACACTTTGTCAATCAGGAACTTGTTACATAAAGTGGCAGTAAACTCAGACAAAGTTGATGCTCTCATGTAAGAGCATATGACATGCTGAAACTGAAATTTCAAATAACCAACATACAACAGGTGACCTCAGACATCTGCATAAATACTGCCTGAAAAAGATATGCAAATAGGGGGCAGCTGGGTGGCTCAGTCGGTTGAGTGTCAGGCTCTTGGTTTTGGCTCAGGTCATGATCTCATGGGTCATGGGATCCCCATGGCATGTTCAGCAGTCTACGAGGAGTCTGCTGGAAGATTCTCTCCCTCTGCCCCTTCCCCCACTCACACACACTCTCTCGTGTGCACACGCTCTCTCTCTCTCTCTCTCAAATAAACAAATCTTAAAAAAAGATGTGCAAATACAGTGCTCATAGAAAAAGATTCAACAATAGGTCTAGAGCTGTCCCACCCACTAGCCACATTGACTATTGAGCATTTAAAATGTGATTGGTCCAAAATGATAAACATTAAATTTTGAAGACTTAGTATGAGGGGAAAAAAAATGGAAAATTTCACATTAATAATTTTATACTGACTACATGTTGAAATGATTCTATTTTGGATGTATTATATGTAATATTAACATATATAAGACATAAGATACACTAATATATATTCATATATTATTGAAACTAACCTCACCTTTTCTTTTTGTTGTTTAAATGTGGCTATTAGAAACTTAAATAATGTGAGCTTTAGTGGTTCACATTATATTTTAATTGTTCAGTGCTGGTCTGGAAGGTTTACCAAATCTAATCAAAGTAGTTTTAAAAATAACATAATTTATTAGTGAAGAAAACATGAAAGACAGGTAAGTACAGAATCTAGGAAACAGATTAAAAATCATTCGGTACTTCTTCAGGACTGTTCAGAGAGAGTAAACTCTGACTTTTAATGGCCAATGTTATTTAATGAAATGGTAATAATTCTCCAATAAAAGATTTAATTATCAGATTAAGTTACTAGGGCTGTCATCACAAAATACTGCAGACTGAGTGGCTTACACAGAAATTTATTTCCCCACAGCTCTGGAAATCCAACAACAAGGTGTGCACAAGTTTGCTTTCTTCTGAGATCTCCTTCTTTGGCTCACCCATGACCACCTTCTCACGGTGTCTTCACTTGGTCTTTTCCTCTGTGTGATCACATGTGTGTGTCCGAATCTCTTCTTAAAGGACACCAGTCATATTAGATTAAGGCCCCATCCTTATGACCTCATTTTACCTTAATTACCTCTTTAAAGATTCCATCTCTGAACACACTCACATTCTGAGATACTGAGTGTAAGTTTGGTGAAGTTACAATTCAGCCCATAATAATCACTCAGCTATAGTAATTTAAAGGAAACCCATGATGAACAGTGGGGTTTTTTTCTGATTACAGAACCTTTCTAATATATAATGGATCTCCTAAGTGAATCTACCTAGCTAAAGAGAAAACTCATTCCAAATGATCAACATGTGTCATCTTGTAAACATGTATTTCTCTTTACAGAAATAATTTGAACTCCTACTTTATAAATCAATCTCTTGTGGGTCTTTTGACTATGAATTGGTTTCCCAGAGTTTAACCCCCCACTGGAAGGTTATACTTTTCTCAGCAGACTCAACGGAGGCATTCTGGGCATTACTATACAGTACTGTGCAAGGCAGGACCACTAACCCAACATTCATAACAGCCAAGCCTTGAGTTGTCACCATTACAAAGTTCTTTTTATGATCTATTGCAAATGTTTCTAAATAGCTGGTTGGGTTGATGTAGTAGGGTAGTTAAGAGTACAGTCTTCATGGGGTGCCTGGGTGGCTCAGTCGGTTAAGCATCTGCCTTCAGCTCAGGTCATGATCCCAGGGTCCTGGGACCTAGCCCCGCTCCAGGCTCCCTGCTCAGCGGGAAGCCTACTTCTCCCTCTCCCTCTGCCTCTGCCCCTCCCCACCACTTAGGCTCTCTCTCACTGTCAAATAAATAAAGTCTTAAAAAAAAAATAGAGTACAGTCTTCAAAATGACACAGACTTGAGATTAAATCCCTGCTCTGCTTGTTCTTAACTATGGGATCCACGGAAGGCTGTGCAACCTCTTGCACCTCAGTTTTCTTATCTATGATAGAAGAAAAATAGGGTACTCTTAATTATAGGACTGTGATGAGGATGAAATACCTTGATTTAATTAACTTCCTGCTCTAACAAATTGAACAACTAGTTTTCTTCATCATTCTCTACTTCACCACCTAATACCTAGACAGACAAAAGATCACAAGCCTCTTCAATTCATCACCTTTCTTGGAACTCTGTATCTAGACACTGTATTTGGTTTTTAGCTCAGTGGCCTATATGCATTAATATAATTTCAAGTTACAATTGGAAGAAAAGTCACCAAAAAAGATTATGTTTTCAAAAGAGGTCTTTGAAAATGGTACAAAAATATATTATAATAGAAGAAGAGAGGACAGAAAAATACTGTTTCATGAATCCCATCAATAGGTGCCTTGGGTGTAAGAAAAAGAAAAGAGTTTGAAAAGAGGTAGATTATTAGAAGCTTGTGGTTGGCAATATCAAAAGGGAACTCAAAGTTTGGTTTTGATCCAAAAAAGAACCCAGGAACACACTTGGGGAAAACTGACCCAAAAATATTTCACTCAGAGGTGAAACAAGAGCCATGAGGTGAACCCAGCTCTCCTGACACGTTAGGGAAATGTGTCGGAACCCAATCTGGAAAAGTGAAAGCAAATTGTCTAACTTAATAGTAGGAAATAACAGGGTTTATGCCCCCCCCATGCAAGCCTACTTTGGTTCCTTAGAATCCAAGAAGAATTTGGAAAAATCTCATCGACAAGACAAGCCATCTGGAATGAAAAAATTGTTACTGATTAGTCTTTCAGAAGGATTACAGTAACATCTGGTTGGGATTGCATACTTATTTTAATCTTTCTTGAAAAGCCTTTAACTTTAGGGGCGCCTGGGTGGCTCAGATGGTTAAGCGTCTGCCTTCAGCTCAGGTCATGATCCCAGCATCCTGGGACCGAGCCCCTCATCGAGTCCCGCATCCGGCTCCCTGTTCAGCGGGGAGCCTGCTTCTCCCTCTCCCTCTGCCTCTCTCCCTGCTCATGCTCTCTCTCTCTCTCTCTCTCTCTCTCTGTATCTCTGTGTCTCAAATGAATGAATAAAAATCTTAAGGAAAAAAAAAGCCTTTAACTTTAAAAAAAGGAAGCATCCAGTTGCTTCAGAAATTGAGAACATTAATTGACATATAATTTTTTTTGTTTTTTATACTTTCTGACGTTTTATAAAAATATATCCCACCAAGTAAATGTTGATTCCTAAGTCAATGGTGAAAACAGCTAATTAAAGTACTCCAGCTTTAGATTTCTTTTCCGTGAGACTGTTCCTTCTGTATACTGCTTATAAGTTCAAAGTGATCTAAACTATATTTGATAAAGCTTCCCAAAAAATCAACAATGGTGTTCCAACCCAGATTTCAAAGAAATAATTTGTATTTGTTTGGTTTGTCACATTTGGCATTGTCTCATCACTAAGCCTGAGCCAGAAATCTTGAAATTACTGTAGAGTAGTAATATATCTGGTCTCTGATCTCACTAGGAGTTTTTAATCCGTGGCCAAAATATAGATTAGGATGTGGCTATTTGTGATGGCCATTGAATATAGAAATAATTTCACTTGGGTTCACAATTTAATCAGTTAATGCTTACATCCCCATGGCCCCTTTATGTGTTAAATAGAATTTTGTGACTATTTATAAGGGAAATCCAGAGACCAGATAGTTCAAATCCTCTGGCAGATATAGATAAAGAGATGATAGATGATAGAGACAGAGAGAGAAGGAGAGAGAAAGAGATGATAGAGAGATGATAAATAGATGATGATAGATAGATGATAGATAGATAGATAGATAGATAGATAGATAGATAGATAGATAGATGATAGATAGCTCTCAGTAGATAATAAAAATAAGGAAGGCCACTTTGGTCAAAGACAAGAATAGCAGTATCCCCTAAAATTGGGAACAGAACAGAAAATCTTGATGATTATGTCACAGGATCCAGTCAAACATTCTAGCAAGTTCTAGCATTTGCTTGTACACCTGAAAAGAAGTAGTCATGCCAGATCCCAGTACACAAATAGTCCAGTAATTAAAATGACTTTTTCACCCTTTTTTAAATGGCAAAATTTTTCCATCTTCTGTCAGTCAAATGATAGCGGTACTTGTTGATTTACCCAAACCACACTTGAGCTGTTTGAGTAATTAGACAGTGATTTCAACTGATAGAGAACCAGTCAAGAAAAAAAAAAGATAAAAATAAGTTAGGGATTCAACCTTCCACTTCTATAGATAGACATAGTCTTTGAATCAATAGGTATAACATATTCAGAGGAATTTTCAGTAAACATCCTAGATCTCTAATAGGAGCTACACGATGTACAGAGATATTCCACCACTATTAAAATCATTTTCTCATCATCAGAATTGGGAGATTAGTATCTTCACAAGGTGCAGAAACAATTATGCAAAGGTGTATTTTCAGGAAATAAAACCTATGTCTTTATCAGAACTAAGGAAAGGAAAAGAATCTGTATAAATACAGTTCTACAGATGCAAATTTACATAAATAACAGCAAAGCCCAAAATACTGCAGTCAAGAAAAGATGCTATTTTGTAACTATTTGATTACAAATATTTATTATGCACCTATTCTATGCCATATTGGTCCTTTCAGGGTAAGTCAAATACAGAAAACAGTGGTAGAAAGGACAGTCAGGGGGTGCCTGGGTGGCTCAGTCTTAAATGTCCCACTCTTGATTTCGGCTCAGGTGATGATCTCAGGGTCGTGAGATCAAGCTCTGTGTCAGGCTCCGTGCTGGGCATGGAAGCTGCTTAGGATTCTCTCTCTCCCTCTGCCCTCCTCCCCCCCACCCCCATTCATGTGCTTTCTCTCTCTCTCTCTCTCAAAAAAAAAAAAAAAAAAAAAAAGGACAATCAGTTGCTCAAATCCTACTTAGTTTGTGAATTCTTCCTGATTATATCTGTCTATGTGAGGAAATAAATATTACTGAATCTCTGTGATGTGCCAGACACTGCTAAGTGCTGGGGGTATAAAAATAAATAAGATGCAGTCCCTGCCACAGATAAAATCACACTATCTAATGGGAAGGAGACAACAGTTCTTACCATCTAATGTGCTAAGCTCTATAGCAGCATGACAATAACAGACAAGGTACTAACCACAACCATTTCACATAATCTGTTCAGTTTGAGTTTATTTTAACAGTAGCTGCAGTAGATTTGGAGTGATAGAACTTCATTTCATCTCCATCATCCCACTTGGAACTCAATCTGTCTAACCCTGGTAGGACCGTCCTCTGTAGAATTTTAGCCTGAAATAAAGAAGTCTTTCTTTCACGGTACAGACAGATTGTTCTGGGGGTGTGCCTATCACAGCTACTGTGTTTACAATCTTGAGTCCACAACCATGGAATTCCTAGGTACTGTGTTCCTTTCATGATAAAATATGCAAACTGCTTTTGGCTATTTTAAATTTCTCATTTCCACTGAAATCATTCCATCTCTTAAATCTAAAAACATCACATCCCAGTTGCAAGTTTTTCTCTTCATGTATTCTGCAATCTCTTACTTTCACTGATACCTGCAGTCAGTGTCAGAGAACCTGCCTTATCTTCCTCCCTTTCTCTCCCCTTTCTGGTCTAAGTCTCAGGGTCTATCCCTTCAAATATTCTCCTGTTAACATGCCCTACTTTTGACCTTGTCGATCTTTCTTCCAATGCATAAGGACTGAAAACCCGTGGATCAATCTAAATATTGGTCTACTCTACTTCTACATCTATGTTCTGTGAAGGAAATCACACAGCCATAAAATCTGGCACCAGGAACAAATACAGTTTCCAACTCTGATGAAGCCTTTGGGGCCAATCAGCAGTCCTTTACATATTCCTCGTCTGCCCGTTTTCCCATTACCATAAACAGCTTTACTACTTACATTTACTATTTTCAAACTCCTCTTTCAAACCCTGTCATTCTCACTTGCAGCAGATTGTCTTGTCCTCTTCTTGACATAGAAAATACAACCCATTTAGGAAGAACTTTCTCAAAGCCCTATTTTCCTATGTAAGTACATCTACATACCTACGCTCCTTCTATCACAGAGAATGAGATGCCTGCTTCTTGCCCAAAGCTAGTCCTGCAATCCACATCTTTCATCCACTCAGGCCCCTGCTCTGCCAATCAGCTGTTTCCCCTCCAGCCTCTTCCTCTTTTGGGGTTTTACCCTCTGCATAGGATATATTCAATCCCCTCCCATGTGGAAAAAAAAAAAAAAAAAAAAAAACAAGCCCTCTCTCAATCTGTGTCTTTCTTAAGCAATCTCTCTAGATTTCCCTGAACCTCATAACCAAGTTAGTTAAGAGTGGTCTTTGCCTCCCACTTATTTCTTCACTCACTGTAATTTGGTTTCTTTCTCCAATCTACAAAAACTGTTCTTAACGAGACCAAATTGCTGTTCATGCTGTTCCCAAATTGCTATAGCCAATGGATAATTAGCTACTCTATCTTTCTTGATTGTTCTATAACATTCGATACTATGGACAACTTTTTCAAGCTCTTCTCAATTTTATAACATCATATCTCTTTGTTTTTCTTCTACCTACATAAATACTTTTGGAAAGTCATCTCTTCTTTCTCCCACTCCTTAAATATTTGAGTACCTCAAATGTTCTTTCCACAGACTCTACCAATTCTACATGCTAACTCAGTGTTTGTGAACCTCTTAGGGGTTCAACTTTCACCTATATGATAACATCTCCTGACTCAACATCTCTAGCCCTGATCTCACTGTGGATCCAAGACCACAAATGCATTTCTGACTAAAGGACAATTCCTTACGGATATCCCATGAGCACCTAAATTCAGCACATTAAAAATTGAACTTGAATCCATAGGACACTGTTTAGAGATGTAGTATGTAATTACAAAACCAGAATCAAGTTGGCTCTTGAACAGAGCAGAAGTTAGGGGCATGACCCCCCTCACAAAATTAAAAATAGAGCTACCCTATGACCCAGCAATTGCACTACTAGGTTTTTACCCAAAGGATACAAACATAACGATTCAAAGGGGCACCTGCACCCCAATGTGGATAGCAGCAGTATCCACAATATCCAAAATATGGAAAGAGCCCAGATGCCCATCGACAGATGAATGGATAAAGAAGAGGTGGTATATATACATAACACAATATTATTCAGCCATCAAAAAAATGAAATCTTACCATTTACAACGACCTAGATGGATATAAGTCAATCAGAGAAAGACAATTATATGATTTTACTCATATGTGCAATTTAAGAAATAAAACAGAGGATCATAGGGGAAGGGAGGGAAAAATAAAATAAGATGAAATCAGAGAGGGAGACAAACCGTAAGAGACTCTTAACTATAGGAAACAAACTGAGGGTTATATGCAACTGATAATTACTAAACTCTTATCTCTGAAACCAATAATAAAAATAAATAAATAAATAAATGTGAGATGCAAAATTTTCCCAAAAAATCCACATATAATTTTTGACTCCCCCAAAACTTAACTACTAATAGCCTAATGCTGACCAAAGTCTTACCAGTAACATAAACAATCAATTAACACATATATTGTGTATGTATTATATACTGTGTTCTTACAATAAAGTAAGCCAGAGAAAAGAAAATGTTATTTTAAAAATCATAAGGAAGACACATTTACAGTGCCTTACTGTATCAAAAAAAAAAAATCCACATAAAAATAGAGCCACACAGTTCAAACCCATGATGTTCAACTGTATTATAATCTTTTGTCTTAACTTTAGAGGAAGCTTTTAGGAACTAATATCCCTTACAGTAAAGAATGAGGCATCTAAAGCTGAGTGAATCCTCTAGTTTATTTATCTTTCCCTCTCTATATATTTTTCCCATAGAAATATGTCCAGAATTAAGTGTACCAAAAGTTAATAATGAATATTTCTGAGCTCTAAGTTTTGGGGTGACATTTAACTTCCATTGTTTGCCTTCTTGTACTGCTCTAAGTTTTATAATGAGTTTGTACAATTTTTCAATACAATTTTTTAAACTAAACTCCTTCTATATTTCCTAGTCACAAAATGGCACCAAATGGTACCATCTTCTAATTTGGAAGTAGTCCTTGATTTATCCCTGCACCCACCTCCTCTTCAGTATGTCTTAAATTCATCTGCTTCCTTTTTGTTCCCACAGCCGTGTCCTAAGGAAGGACTTCAGTCTCTCCCACCTTAGCTCTTGCAATGGTTTTTTGGCTCCAGTCTCAAGCCCCTCCGTTCCATTCTCCATGCTATTGTCAGAAGTTTCTCTCTAGAACCCAAATCCTGGCATGCCATATGCTGTTTAAAATCAGTAGCGTTCAATAGCCTTCAGAATAAAATCTAAACTACTTGGAATGTCCTAAATGATCTACATGATCTGACCCATGTATTTTCAAAATGGTGACCTTAGACCTTGGGATCAGAACAAGGTTCAAATCCAAATTCTCTATTTGCTCTCTGTTGACTCAGACAAGTTAATTAACCACTTTGAGGCTGTTTCTTTGCTGGCAAGCCGGAGCAAATGATACTTTGCAGAATTGTTGTGTTAGAGATAACTGCATTTAAGTAGTGGACATACTTTAGCTGTTCAGTAACTGTAGCTACTACTATTTTTACTACTGCTGCGTTTATTATTTCCATGTAGCCCAGTCACTGAGGAGGGATAGTGTCTTAGTTATGTCTATATCTCCGTCACCTGTGCCTAACACATTAAAGGGACTCAAGAAATATTTGCTCAAAAATAATATAGATAATATTTTAGACTCCTCTCGGTCGGCACCAGGCTTTTGTAGACTGGCTGTGAGCCTTTAAAATTCATCAGTTGAGTCATCTGATCCTTTCCATCTGAATCCAATCACAAAGTAACTCTTATGTCTGCATGCAGTCCGAGATTACAGAGAATTCTTCTAGCATGTTCCCTCAGTTGCTTACTTCGAAATATCAACGCCACACTGCCCGTCTCAATTTGAAAAATCCACACAGCTCTAATTCCGAGTCACACCAGATAGGTCTAAAAATATCTCTGTATATACTTGGTTATATGACGTCATATCCTCTCATTCTGCAAACTTCAACATTTGTTTTCTTGGGTTACTAAAATTAAATTTAAAAGGCCAGTTTCTAAAGTCAGACTTACCAACCCATTTGTATTTTGACCTGCATACCTTAGGTTAAAAACCACCAACAAATACCAAAGTGCTTCAAAGTGCAAACCAATTACAAACTTAGGCGGTCATTAAAGTAAATGAAATGCATTATTTTGACTAAGGAAAAAAGCATTGTCTCTGTAAATTTTTATGGAGTACTCCAAAGGCAGGGTTTTCTCATCATCCTCTGAATAAACAAAATCGTAAATTCTACAGACCAGGAGTAAAATAAAAACAAAATTAAAAATTGACCACACACACCTGCATGCTTAGCTGTAACAGATGTGATTAATGTCACAATTTAGTACCTAAGCAATAATGAGGCACCCAAAGAGGACTTGGTAAAGGTAAGTAATCCTAAATTTACAGCAGTTTGACTTTTAAGCTGATACTGTTCTAAATAATAAATACTTTCCTAAATAATAATTAAAATATATAGGCGTGTTTTTTCCCACTTTAATGATATAAATTCAATATTCTCTAAGACTAATTGAATAATGAGCTAGAAACATCAATGAGATATACCATATAACCATAAATACAACTTCTAGAATTATTAAAATGATGTCATCAGAAATCACGACCCTTTCACATTAAATCTTGAAATTGCTGGCTGGTCTCCCCTAGACTCACCTAAACCACATCAAAACTCAATGGCAGGGGTACCTGAGTGGTTCAGCTGGTTAAGCTTCTGACTCTTGATCTCAGCTCAGGTCTTAATCTCAGGGTCGTGAGTTCAAGCCCCGTGCTGGGCTCTCTGCAGGCGCGGAGTCAACTTGAAAAAACAAAACAAAAAACTCAATGGCAAGCTAAAAGTTGCATCCCCTTGTGGGGATGGTGAACTTCTAAATGTACAACTTTGATTCTAGTGAACATGGTGCTAGGATCTGAATTTTGTGTTTCCCCAAAATGCATACGTTGAAATCCCAACCCCCACAGATAATGCAATTAGGAGGTGAGGCTTTGGGGAGATGCTTAACTCCTGCGGGTGAAACCCTCATGAGTGGGATTAGGAAAGAGGCTCCAAAGAGCTCCTTAGCCCTTCTGCCGTGTAAGGACCCAGGGATAAAACTGACAGCTGTGAACCAGGAAAAAGCCCTCACCAAAATACAGCCATGCTGGCACCTTGACCTTGGATTGTCCAGCCTCCAGAATCTTCGAAATGAGTTTCCGTTGCTTAGAAGCTTCATAGTCTACAGAATTTTGCTCTAGTAGCCTGAACAGACTAAGACACTGAGAACAATAGAAAAATCTACTTGGGTAATTTGAGAGCATTATATTAGCAAAGAGTTGGAAATTACACATAGAATACATGAGAATCTGCATGGATAAAATGTAAAAACTATGACTAAAAACATTACATTTGCTAAAACCAATTCCATTATATAGTGAAATCTATTGTGGGCAACTTTGCATCAGAAAGCTTGAAGGAATAATTCACTCGGGAAAATCTACTTAAATCAATAGTAAACCATATAACAGCAGTACTTTTATTTTGGTAAAGAGATTTTCTTTAAAATGATCCAAATTTGTTCACAAGCATTCAGCCCGGATTGGTCAACTGGAAGGAAAGAAATTACTTAGTTGTTTAAGGTAAGAAGATGACCCCCAAAATGACACTCACTACAGTGAAATGTACTCAAAGTAAAAATCTGCTGAAATGAACATCCCCAAAAGCAACATGCCCAACTCATAACGCTGACACCTCAACAGGGCAGTGGCAAATATCTCCATTACTTTCAGTTTAATGTAACAAAGGTGCCTAGTAATAAGTTGCCTGCTCAAGTTTATAGAGTCAATATAAAGAGGAATAAAGCCCAGAAAGTATATAGTATAATACTTTCTTGACCACATTTTATCATAGAAATCATTCCTGTTTAGAATGTGTCATAGTCTTGTTTTGATAAATTAGAAAGAACTAATCTAGATACCACTAAACTTTGATTAATTTGTATTTGGTTTATACGTCATGAATTAGCGAACAATGGAGACAGATTCTGTAACAGAGCAAAGAACTCACAAAGAATGCAAGAAGTGATGAAGTGTGAGGTGGGGTGACCAGCGCAGGCTAACAGGTGATGATATATGATGAAGTGCAGCTGAAAATCCCAAGGAAGGGTGAAGTGGCATGGGGAGTGATCTTGGGGTGGTGGACATCCATCTGTAATGTAAAAAACGTTACCTGAGGGATTATACAAATGACCAGAAAGAAACTTGAAAACTGATTGGACTGAATTTTGATAAATGGATTTTCTGTAGAATATTAAGAACAACATTTGGCAATTAAATCCTCAAACATAATATAAATGTCCTGTCTTCCAATTATCTCCTGTCTTCATGTGACCAGAGTGATAGGTTGTCAGTAAGCAGTCCTCAAAGACTAGCATCTGCCATAATTTAACCTCCATATATGGATTGTTTTGAAACTCAATGTCATAATTCAATTTTAATAAATCCTGAACCCCAAGGATAGCTAATGTATTTCTAAATCCAGTGTTGGTTTGTTTCATTTTTTTAAGAGATTTTATTTATTTACTTGACAGAGAGAGAGAGAGAGACAGCGAGAGAGGGAACACAAGCAGGCGGAGTGGGAGAGGGAGAAGCAGGCTTCCTGCTGAGCAGGGAGTCCGACACGGGGCTCGATCCCAAGACCCTGGGATCATGACCTGAGCCAAAGGCAGATGCTTAGCAACTGAGCCACACAGGCGCCCCAGTGTTGGTTTGTTTTAAAGACAAGATAGTAAACTCCACAAAGACATCTAAAACACTTTATACAGTACCTAGTATAGAGCATGTGATTAAAAAGTCCTGACTGACTGAATAAAGGAATGGATGCACGGATAAATGGATGAAGTCAAGATGAATCTACAACCAAGCAAAGCTAAAACCGCACCACAGGTTTTCCATATTACCATGGGAGGCCAAAATAGGTCAAAGAGCATATGTACACCTGATGGGTAATTTCCTATACCATCTTTGGTGCCATTCATCAAGTCAGGACACTACAGGCTACTTAAGTCAGAGATTCCATCTGTGGTACCATTAGCATCCAGCCCTGGGGCTATACATAGGAGGAATTAAGAAAATTCATTGATCCATCCAAATCCATATTTATATCAATATGTTAAATGAGAAGATCTCATCTAATACATAGCTCTTCATAAACAGGGGGCAACTTTTTTCTTTTTTTCAACTTTTTATTTAAGTTCCAGTTAGTTAACATACAATGCAATATTCATTTCAGGCATAGAATTTAGTAATTCATCACCCATGTACAACACCCTGCGCTCATCACAAGTGCCCTCCTTAATTCCCATCACCCATTCGACCCATCCCCACACCCACCTCCCCTCCATTAACACTCAGTTTGTTCTCTATAGTCAAGAATCTGTTTTCTGGTTTGCCTCTCTTTTTTTTCCCCTATGTTCATCCATTTTATCTCTTAAATTCCACATATGAGTGAAATCATATGGTATTTGTCTTTCTCTGACTGACTTATTTTGCTTAGCATAATACTCTCTAGCTCCATATATGTTATTGCAAATGGCACGGTTTCATTCTTTTTGATGGCTGAGTAATATTTCAGTGTGTGTGTGTGTGTGTGTGTGTGTGTGTGTGTGTTACATCATTATCCATTCATCAGTTGATGGGCATTTGGGCTCTTCCCATAACTTGGCTATTATTGATAATGCTGCTATAAACATCGGGGTGCATGTATCCTTTCAAATCAGTATTTTTGTAGCCTTTGGGTAAATACCTAGGAGTGCAATTGCTGGGTCGTAGGCTAGTTCTATTTTTAACTTTCCACGGAACCTCCATACTGGTTTCCAGAGTGCCTGCACCAGCTTGCATTCCCACCAACAGTGTAGGAGTATTCCCCTTTCTCCACATCCTTGCCAACACCTGTTGTTTCCTGTGTTGTTAATTTTAGTCACTCTGACAGGTGTGAGGTGATATCTCACTGTAGTTTTGATTTGTATTACCCTGATGATGACTGACGTTAAGCATCTTTTCATGTGTCTGTTGGCCATCTGTATGTCTTCTTTGGGAAAATGTCTATTCATGTCTTCTGCCCATTTTTTCCACTGGATTTTTTTGGTTTTTGGGTGTTGAGTTTTATAAGTCCTTTATATATTTTGGATATTAACCTTTTATCAGATATGTCATTTGCAAACATCAGGGGGCTGTTTTTAACTGTCTTTTTCTTTCCTGAATCATTTTGATTAACTTCTAAACCAAACTGGCTCTCTTAACTCAGTGTAGATTCAAAGTCAAGTCTTAAACTATATGAATGCATCTATTTCGTTTTGAAGTGTGTAGGTATGCCCTTAAAGGTATAATTCCTGGTCTGTCTCTGGTCTTCCTTATTCTCATCTTAGCCTTTCACCTCATCCTCCGTGCTACCTAAGATATTCTTGGTCCCAGTAGACGCTGATTTAATATTCATAGGGATCAGGAGTTAATATGACAATAATTATCCATTGAAACATGAATTTTTTAAAAACTGGCATTGAAGTAGTAGTAGAGCCTTCTATCAAAAGTACAAACTTTTGGTTAATATATAAATTTGCTTCTATTTCAGTCTGTCTAAAATAGTTTTCCGTCTTATCAATTCTGTCTTTAGCATTCCTGATGCTTTTACCACCACACTCTGCTGCTATAAAAAGAATCCTAGTGTCTCTCCTTTGCATATATCCACTTTGTACCTCTTTCCTCATGAAAATTTTACCCTAAAAAGGCTTCTGGTCATCCCTATTCTTTCTCCACTTACACTGCAAGTGGTGAAAGTGTTGAACCTCTCAAAAACAGGAGCCAGTAGGAGGAATACTACCAAATCATATCCATGCTTCCTGCTAATGAAAGAAAGATATATAGAGGATTACCAGGGGAAAAAAAATAACTACTTCTAAGAATTTTGATAAAAATAATTGTTGTTTGAAATAACTAGGAATAATAGTAGGAATAACTGGGAATAATGGTCCCAGCACCATAAAACATAGATGCTTTGAAAGAACTGTGAACAGACAGGTCAGAATATAGGGGGCAGTAAGGAAATCTATTGTAGATTAGATGCAGAGAGAATTTATCCAGGATTTGGATTTCAAAGAGACCATGTCATTTTAATTCATCCCAATTCTGCACTTCAAAATGGAAACGAGAAAGTGAGCTGTCAAAAGAGATAGTCTTTGTCTGATATATTTATGGGATGGGTACAAGGGAGGAGGTGGAGAATACACAATGTCCCCTCTGACCTATTTTCTTGTGTCACGTGTCATACCGTACAGGGCACGACAATCACTATGACCTGGGTGGAAAGAGCATACCACTTCTTGGAATGCTACTTGATCAGCAGTCATGCAGATGGCCCATAGTTGTGATATCTTCCCCTTGGCTGAAGACAAAAGAGGAGAAGAGAAAATCCTTGCCATACTTGAAGGACAGATGGCAAGCTCTGCCTAAACCCAAGAGAAGGAAGCAAGGACTTAACATTTATAACCTAAGCCAGTGGTCTTCATCACAAAAGGCTGGTTTTGAATTCAAGTATAGGCCATTTCTTGAGAATCTAGCAAGCAAGTGGTTTATTTGGGAGGTAATCCTCAGAAGCACCAGGAAAGAAGTAGGGAATTGAAATAGAGAAAGGAAGGAGGCCAATAAAGGGTATTTATTCAAGCAGGTTACAGCTGTTAGCAACTGGAGCTCCAATCCCACTGAAGAACCCAGGGAGGCAATGTAGAATATGCCTCAGAGATATCCCAAGCTAGGGATATTTACCCTCCAATTCTATCGGACATTGCCCAAGAGCTACTCCCAAGGGGCCTTAATGCCTCAGCACTCCCAGCACACCGTACCTGTGGACCAAATGCACTGCAGTGTCAGAGAAGATCTTCTACGGAATTTCACATGCCTGTTGCACAGAGTGGCAGAGTGGAGGGGCAGGGGAATGGTGGGTACGTAACAGATACGGACAAGGCATCAACAGCATTTGCTATACCTGATTCCCATTAGACTGGACTCCAAAATACCAATGTATTTATCATCTGAACAAAAAAATGAGGGAAGGGAGAGAAACTCTCCTCGTACAAAAGAGAATGCTGCAGGTACAAAAAGACTAGAGCAACATTATTGGAAAAGAAAACTTCCTGGGGTACCTGGGTGGCTCAGGTGGTTAAGCCACCAACTCTTGATTTCGGCTCAAGTCATGATCTCAGGATCGTAGGATCAAGTCCTGCATTATCTCCATGCTCAGCAGAGTCTGCTTGAGATTCTCTCTCTTCCTTTCCCTCTGCCCCACCCCACCCCCAGCTCACGCACACGCACATGCGCTCTCACTCACTCTCTCGCTCTCTCTCTCTCTCAAAGAAAAAAAAAAACAACTTCCTTTAAATTTCTTGAGCCTTTTAGAAATTAATATTATTTTATTTATTTATTTTTTTAAAGATTTTATTTATTTATTTGAGAGCGAGAATGAGATAGAGAGAGAGCATGAGGGGGGAGGGTCAGGGGGAGAAGCAGGCTCCCCGCCGAGCAGGGAGCCCGATGCGGGACTCGATCCCGGGACTCCAGGATCATGACCTGAGCCGAAGGCAGTCGCTTAACCAACTGAGCCACCCAGGCGCCCAGAAATTAATATTATTTTAGATTCAGGGTTGGCATGCTGAGGCCCTCAAGCCAGATCCAGCCAGCCAACTGGTTTTGCACAGCCCCAAAGCTAAAAATGGTTTACATTCTTCAGTGGTTGGGAAAAAGTAAGAAGAAGCTATTGCATGACACATCAAATTTATATGATATTCAAATCTCATTGTCCATAAACATTATTAGAACACGGCCACATTCATTCATTTACATAATATTGATGGCTATGCTGCCAATGGCAGGATTGAGGATTGAGTAACTGTGACTGGGATCACATGGACTTCAGGGCTTAAAAGTTTCCAGCTCTGGCCCTTCACGGAAAGTTTGCCAACTGTCATTTAGAACCAGACTCACTCTCAGGGAATCTTCATGATAATAGTGATCTCCTGGGATGGGGGGAAGGGTGGGTCTCTTCCTTTTTTTAAGGAGAATTGAAACCCTTTATTGGACTCCATGGGGCTGTCTCTGAGCTTCTTGGATAAGGACGGCTGTTATTTTTTCCACCCCTAAACTGATCAGAGCAGAACAAATAGTCTCCTATTATTGCCAACATAAAACTTGTGGTGTCTTGGTGGTAACGCATGTACTAAGCAACAAGATGCTTACAAATAGTGATGAAAATGGAATAAACTTTAAGATTTAGAATCTCTGTTTTCTCCAGTACGCAGCATAATACTTTGTAAGCTCCTGCCCCATTTTGATTTTTTTCCAGACATAAATTCACACTGGAAACTAATGTTTGAGCCCCTGAAAAGGAGCTAATTTTGCGACAGGAACTGAAAAGATATGACACCAAGGGGTAAATAGAAAAAAAGAGAGGGCGGTGGCAGCGGGTGAGAGAGAGTTTAATTACCATTATTTAATCATCAGGCATCAAGCTAATACATTACTGAAGGAATAAAGATTGATATAAATGATTGGCCATCGAGCAAAAGAATTAAAATTGGTAACGTCCATCAGATCCCAAGGAAACCCAGGATGCCAAGTTTAATCTGGCGCCTGACCCCGTGTTTGCTTGCTTGGTCATGGAAGCAGGGACTAGTTAGGTAAACCAGGTCTTTCCCAGGGAGTGTTGCAGGGATCTATGGGTGTGCTATAAATCAGCACTGCGTCCCTCAGGATGCCAAAGTCCATTCTCAAGGCCTTGTTTACAGGAGAACATCAGTATCCTCTGGGCACACACGTCAATGCGAAGAGAACTTTAAATAGCAGGAGAGAAAAGTGTTCTTGGTAGTCGCACAGCCTACGATAAACTTTGAAGTACAAATGAGAAGTGGAAGTGAATGTTAAATGTATGCCTTGTCCTGAAGCTTCATGAAAAATGAAATGTACAAGAAAAGTTGGATCCCTGCCATGACACCCATTACAGTGTAGACGAAGACTCTGACCTTTTGTGTTACACTTACTGTGTTTTTGACACATTTAGTCAATTACAACGGGTGAAGTGTAATTTGTTTTTCTTAAGTTTAATACAGCATGTCAATAGAAGTTAACCAAAATTTATAGTTGGAACACTAAAGCTGCCACATGCACTTAAACAAATGAACACAATGTATCAGGGTTGAAGTAAAGAGAACATCACGGGCATTTGACTTTATACTTCACATAAGCGTGTTGCCAAATATAGGAAAGCAAGCGCCTTCTCACACTTCCAATGGAAAAGACATTTTACTTCACATTAAATATTGGTGTGAAAAATCTGGCCGGTCTCCAGTCCTAAGGAGTGTTAAACGTTGGCACTTCCACTGTGTACTTTTACTATAAATTGTTGTAGCGTTTATTTGACATGGAATACCCGAAGGATTGATGAGCAAAGAAAGGAAGATTTTTTTTTTATTGTGCCATATTACCTTTTTCAGACATCTATCCTAAGTCTTTACGTCTTCAAAGTCTAAACAAGCAGCCACCTGTATTCAATCGGTGGAAGATATTTTTCATGAACCTATAGCTTGCCTTTTTATAAACCTATAAAAGCACACATTTTCCATTTTATTAGTCAGCAAAGCAGTGGTGGATTTAATAATAAAACTTATAAATGCAGTGTCTTTATAGAGAGCTTAACTTTTTTTGCTTGTTTAAAATGCCACAAGAACAACCAAGTTTATTTCACAGTTTCTGTCTCTATCCCATAGAAACAAGTAGCTACAATTTTGTATATCATTACGTTAAAAAAATTCACCTGGCACTCAGACCATTTATATAGCAGCCTACAGACTCCTAAAGATTTAAGAGAAACATAATACTGCGAGGGGAAAATTATCTATTACAATCAAATGCATGTATTTGATTTTGACATCCACAATATGCACATCGATTACATATAGCTACAGCAGTCACGGACTTTGAATTTCCAAGAGGAATTTAAAATAAGTCTGTGTCTCCTTTTTAATTAAATAAATATAGATATACAATATACACAATAAATAAATATATATGTGCACACAATCTCAATGATTACAAAATGAAAATTTAAGATAGCAGTAGGTAACACATTGATATTGGTAAGATTTAAAACAGCGGTACCCCTATTGCTGATGGAGACATAGGGAAGTATGCAGGAGGAGGGATGAATTGTTACCGCCTTTTGGAAAAACAGTCTGGTAATAGCTGCTAAAATAGAAAATACATACACTTTTCAAATCAACATCTCTGTTACTGGTAATCTATACCATAGAAATAAAATACTAGTAGATAAGGATAGTTAATGCAGTTTTTTTTAAGGCAGGAACAAAATATGGGGGGGGGGATTGAATGTCTACTAATGGGTAAACATTTTTAATAAGTTGTGGCAAAACCATACCATGAGATAACACGCAGCAGTTACAAGGAATTTTATCAATCTATAATCAATGATTAAAAAGATTTCCACAATATGCTGTTAAGTGAGAAAGGTAAGAGGCAGAGAAATATATATATTATCCCACTTTTCTAAGCCAAACAATGCCAAAAATATTTGAATATATATACAACTATAAATGTGTGTGAATATATGTAAATATGCAAATGCATATAATCATATGGCCATAAATTGTAGTAAGCCAAGATACATACCAAGTTGGTCACCCTGATTCCTAGGGTTATTCAGTTGGCGGAAGAAGAGGCAATGAACAAAAAAGAAAATTGCATTTTTTAAAAACTTATAAAGTAAAAGTAGAATTATTATATGACCATCTTTGGATAAAATCTTTGGGAAAAGGAGTGTCTGTTTATGTTTCTAAAAATGGTAAATGAAAGAGTAGTCATCAAAACATTGATGGTATTTTTCCTCAACGTGCAAAAACTTTGGATATTTCCTTTCTCTTTCATTGGCTGATTTTTTTTAAACAGTGATTACTATTATATATAAAATAGATGATGAAAAGGCTATTTTCATTGGAGGGAAAAAACCTAAAAACTATATAAAGAGCACACTAGTTTAAATTTCTCTCAATATAAATACTTACTATGGGGGAAATGTTTAAGCCTTGAAATTAAAAAAGACAAAATCCTCACTATTTAAAGGAAAAAAAAATGGGGGAAAAAATCATGAGAAAAAGGATACGGCACATGCCACCAATAGGCCTCACTATCCATTCTCCCCTTTTGTAGGTATGAGATTCTCTTTGTGTTTCCTCTGGACAAGCTGACACTGAGAATAAACACTGTATTTTGCATTCTGCCTTACAGGTAGGAATGCAGGAATGTGGCTAAATTCTGCCAACTAAATATAAGCGGAAGTGAAGTGTGCAATCCTCAGGCCTGGAACCTAAGAGTAGTAGTTAGTTTAAGCCATATGCAGCCACACAGGCCAGAACAAGTTTAAGGGACTATTACAGAGCAAGAAAAGGTAACAAAGTTATCATATCATAGCCCTGGACTGCTTATGCTTGAATTATGATAAGAGAGACAAATACACTTTTATTTTTTCAAAGTCACTGTTATCTTACTTGTTATATTGTTAACAGGTAATATACAACTACAGAGTTGCTACCTAGACATGGAGCTACCTTAACACAACTTAAGATATGAAATGCTAATTCTGTGGTCAACTGGTGATCAGCAAGAAAACAGATCCTGCAGGCTACAAAGTTGGTGATCCTTGTCATGCCATGGTAGATCATGTGATTAACTGTGCTATTTGATTAGCTGTAGACTATAATATCTTACAATACAAATCACATGCAGATAGAGCCTATGAGAGAGTCCGCCTGGGAAAAAACTCTCAAAATATTGCTGAGAACTGGCTTTTCCTTGCCAAAGTTAGCAGTCCGGCAAGAGAGACTAGTTCAAGAGAATTATTAGATATTTTTGTAAAGGCAGATTTAGCAGGAGATAAGACTGACCCAGTCCTCTTGAAAACATCACTGAGAATGGGGCCAGTCTAGTGGCAAAGATCAGAGACAGATAGGGCCTTTTGCCCTCTCATCCAAGACTGCGGCTTCAGAAGACTTCAAAGTAGCCAAAACCAAAAACGTGGCTAATTTAATCAAAGAAAAAGAGATCCCCACCAAGAAGTCGCTTCTGGGCTCCTCCTCAAACCTCTGTCAGGTTCAGCTTCCTTGCCTCCACTCCAGCCTCCACCATGTCCATCACGGTGACCCAGAAGTCCTAGGAGGTGTTCACCTCCTGCCCCCAGGCTTTCAGCAGCCCCTGGCACCCCAGAGCACCTGGATCCCGCATCTGCTCCTCAGCCTTCTCCCAAGTGGGCAGCAGCTTCTGGGGTGGTCTGGACACCGGCCTGAGTATGGTCAGGGGCTACAGCAGGGCCAGGGCAATGGGGGACATCACAGCCGTCTCAGTGAGCTAGAGCCTTTTGAGCCCCCTTGAGCTGGAGGCAGACCCCAACATCCAGGCTGAGCAACACTCAGGAGAAGAGCAGGTCAAGACCCTCAACAAGTTTGCCTCCAGCGACAAGGTGCGGCACCTGGAGCTGCAGAACAAAATTCTGGAGACCAAGCGGAGCCTCCTACAGCAGCAGAAAACCGCTGGGAGCAACGTGGACCGCCTGTTGGAGAGCTCCATCGACAACCTTTGGTAGCAGCTAAACACATCGGACCAGGAGAAGCGGAAGCAGGAGGTGGAGCTTCGCCACAGGCAGGAGCTGGTGGAGGACGTCAAAAGGAAGTACAAGGAGGGGATCAAAGAGGGTGCAGATGTGGGGAATGAATTTGTCCACATCAAGAAAGATGTGGACGAAGCTTACCTGAACAAAGTAGAGCTGGAATCCCTCCGGGAAGGGCTGACAAACGAGATCAGCTTCTTAAGGCAGCTTAGGAAGAGGAGATCTGTGAGCTGCAGTCCCACATCTTGGACACGTCCGTGGTGCTGTCCATGGACAACAGCAGCTCCCTGGACCTGGACAGCATCATCGCCGAGGTCAAGGACATCACCAACCACAGCTGGGCTAAGGCCGAGACCATGTACCAGATCAAGTACAAGGAGCTGCAGGCATTGTCTGGGAAGCCTGGGGATGACCTCAGTAGCACGAAGACAGAGATTTCCGTGATGAGCCAGAAGATCAGCCAACTCCAGGGTGAGATCCAGGGCCTCACAGGCAAGAGGGCTTCACTGAAGGTCGCTGCCGCTGATGTTGAGAAGAGCCAGGAGCTGGCTGTTAAGGAAGCCAGTGCCAAGGTGGCCGATGGGGAGGCTGCCCTGCAGCGAGCCAAGCAGGATACGGTGTGGCGGCTGCACGAGTACCAGGAGCTCATGAACATCAAGCTGGCCCTGGACATTGAGATCACCACCTACCGCAAGCTGCTGGAGGACGAGAGAGCCAGCTGGGGTCTGGGATGCAGAATTTGAATATCCATACTAAGACCAACAGCAGCTACTCGGGTGGGCTGAGCTCAGCCTACAGAGTCCTCATGAGCCTGACTTCAACTATGGCCTGAGCTCCTTCCTGTCCAGCTTTGGCTCTAGCAGGGGCGCCAGTTCCTTTAGCTGTGTCAGCTCCTCCAAGGCCATGACTGTGAAGATGATCGAGACCTGCACTGGGAAGCTGGTGTCCAAGCTGTCTCGGATGTGAATAGCAGTGGTCCCTCCCAGCCTCCTCGTTCCTGTGACTACCATAGAGCCTCTGGGGGAAGGAGCTGTGTGGGGGAACATCGGGAACAGGAGACCGACCTGAGGCTCAGCCCCAGTCCTCCCCCTCTACGCTTGGGGGGAGTCTATTGCCCTGGATACCCCTCTTGCCCATGCCTCCAATTAAAAGTGCCTTTCCCCAAATAAAACCTCAGATGGCTCTGCCAACCACCCCCCCCCGCCGCAAAAGAAAAAGAAAGTACAAATACACAACATAACAAATAAGAAAGGAGAAATAAATTGAGAAAATTTTGAAAATCATAAGTCCATACTGTGTAATTCTATGAAAATTAATGTGAAAACCTAGCTAAAACAATCAATTCCATATAAAATACATTTATGAAATTTGACTTTCTCTGTCCAGATAAGTATTAGTTTTCTATCGCTGCCATAAAATGTTACCACAAACTTAGTGGCTTAAAACACCACATATTTATTATTTTATAGTTCTTAGGTCAAAAATCCAATATGGGTCTCACTGAACTAAAATCAAGGTGTCAGCAGGCTGTTTCCTTTCTTGGAGGTTCTAGAAGAGAATTTGTTGCTGTCTTCTTCCTATGTTGGTAGAATTTGTTTCCTTGTGGGTGTATGACCAAGGTCTCTGTTTTCTTACTGGCTGTCGGTTGAGGGCTTTTCCCCTGCTTCCAGATGCCATCCATATTCCTGGGCTCATGGTCCCTTATTCCATCTTCAAAGCCAGCAACCGTGATGCAGGTCAAGTTTCTCTCACATTGTGTCTCTCCGACCCATGAGAAAAAGTTACTCACTTTTAAATTCTCAAAAGAATAAGCCGTTCAGATTAATCTCCCCACCTAGAAGTCCCTACCCTTATTCACACCTGCAGAGTCCTTTCTCCCATGTACATAACATAATCACAGGTTCTGGGGATTAAGGCATGGATATTTGGGGGGCCATTGCTCTCCTATTACAGATCCAAATACAGATTTCTTATTTATATAAAAAAAACTTGGATTAAATTTCAAAGAAGTAGAGAACTTGCCCTCAAACATTACCATGTGCAGATAGTTTCACAGGGGAGTTCAGCCAAACTTTTAAAGACTAGATGATCTAAAACCACACAAATTTTTTTAAACATAGACATTTCCAAAAATATTATTATAAAAAAAAGTATCAATACATAAACCTGATAAA
The DNA here is from genome assembly GCF_011800145.1 of Mirounga leonina. Taxonomy (NCBI): domain Eukaryota; kingdom Metazoa; phylum Chordata; class Mammalia; order Carnivora; family Phocidae; genus Mirounga; species Mirounga leonina. Next base: position 13,541,290 of record NW_023270454.1, read on the forward strand.
ATAGTATGGTAAAGAAAAACAGAAACCAATCTTACTTTGGAATATTGAGGCAAAAAATCTTAAACAAAATATTAGGGACTAGAATCCAACAGCATATTTAAAAAATTGATATATTCATGAGCAAGTTGATTACAAGAACACAAGAGTGATTTGATATTAAGAAATCCATTATTATGATCACCATCTTAAAAGATTTTTAAAAATTACTTGACTAATGACAAGGACATTGAAAAAAATGCAACTAAATTCAAAATTCATTTCTGATAAGACATTTTGTAAAATAGAAAGCCATGGATTTTTCTTTAAATTGATAAAATAAATTTACCTCAATCCTAAAGCCAGCATACTATTTATTAGGTAAACACTAGAAGCATTTCCACTAAGATCCAGAGCAAGGCAAAAAAGCCTGCTATTCTTTTAACTATTTAATACAATATCGGACTTACTAGCTAGTGCAACAAAACAAGAGAAAAGCCCCTAAGGGGGAGGTAATTAGCTCTCCCCCATATCAAAACATGACATATGAATAAACAGCCAGACTAGTACAACAGAAAAGAAAGTTTAAAAATAAATACAACTACATATGGAAATTTGGAATATAATTGAGATAGCATTTCACACCTGTGAGGATCAGATGGACTTTTTCATAGTGTTGTGACAAATGGATAGTCATTTGGAAAAAGAAAAAATGTAAGAGAAAAAAGATAAATACCAATGTAGGAGAAAACACACACAACATATATCAAAGATAAAGAGCTAATCTGGGGCGCCTGGATGGCTCACTCAGAAGAGCACGTGACTCTGGATCTCGGGGTCGTGAGTTTGAGCCCCATGTTGGGTGTAGAGATTACTAAAATAAATAAATAAATAAACTTTAAAAATTTTTAAAAAGAGTTAATCTTCCAAATACACAAAAAACTCTTAGGGCAAGGAGGGGCATTTTTTTAATTTGTTTTTTTTTTTTTCCAGCTTTGCTGAGATATAACTGACAACATTTTAAGACATTTGAAGTATGTTTATTCATTCTGAAAACGTTTATTGAAAAACTTCATGTAAAGTTCTACACCTGAATTTGGGTCGTGGCATAACAATATGCGTGGACATCTCTGTTCAAAATAGGAAAATCCCCTCGAAGATCTTTTTACCTCAGTAGCATCTCCTTTGGCAGTCAAGGGCAACAGCTATACTAATTTTCCACACATGTTTTTCATTTTACTATTTGCCTTCTTGAAGATCCTGGAATGCAAAATAAGCCACGAAAAGGACTATGAAAGTCCTTTGATATTTTAAGATAAGAAAAATATCCCCATCCATCATGATATTTATTTGAAAACTTGTGAAGTGTAGTTCTTCAAGATATTTTTATTAGAATATAAGGTCCTAATTTTAAAAGTAAATTTCAGTACCATCTTTTGTTTGCAACCATTAAAGAAGTCAATTACGTGTTACTTTAACCCTGATTTTAACTTGAAATATCTAATATGACAGTAATTGCATTATTCTCAAATCAGTATTTGGCTCTGTATTTTACGTCACTCATGGCTGTAACTACAGCTAAGAATTCTGAGCTTGGAGTCCTCCATTACTTCTTCCTCAAACATACAGAGCTCGAGTTGCTTAATATTTTATTTAATAATTTTGTTTAAACAAAACTATATATTTGCATTGGTAACAAAATTGTTAACAGTTTTCCTCCCTAATAGGTTACTCTTACTACCATAAAAGTAGCCCAAAGACAAGGGCAATGTATGCTTCCCATCTGACGAGAACTCTACCCACTTTTGTATTATTTACGCAATAATGATCAAGGCCCAGGGCATTTCCTGGGGATTAATGGCTGACTGGGAGATTGGCTGAAGCCCATTAACTTGGGGCCGTCATTAATTTTCTTAGAAAACCTGGTTTAAAGTCATTATTTCTATTATAAGATCAATAACACACACCCCTCATCACCACCGCAACAAAAAACTTATTGGGAATAACTTTTTTTCCTGGAATTTTTCGTAAGTACATTCAACCTGTAGGTGATATTTTAAAAGCAATGCCACGGGGTGCCTGGGTGGCTCAGTCATTAAGCATCTGCCTTCGGCTCAGGTCATGATCCCAGGGTCCTGGGATCGAGCCCCATGTTGGGCTCCCTGCTCAGCGGGAAGCCTGCTTCTCCTTCTCCCACTCCCCCTGCTTGTGTTCCGTCTCTCGCTGTGTCTCTCTCTGTCAAATAAATAAATAAAATCTTAAAAAAATAAATAAAATAAAAGCAATGCCACAGAAACCCTGAACAACTTAGCAACATTGACGGGACTCCCCTAGACTTCAAGGTCACATACATTGGCAGCTGTTTCCTATGTGCCCTGACTTAGGAGTCAAGCTAAAAATAAAGCTCCCCCCCCACAACACACCCTCTGTCTCTCTCCTCATTCTCTTGCTCTTCCCCCCCTTCTCTCTTCCTCCTTCCCACCCTCCCTTGCTCCCTCCATTCCTCTCCCCACTTTCCTCCCTCTTTCCTCAGGGCAAGTTTCCTTCCAGCAAGTTTCCACCCAAAGTGAAGAGCAAATGGAATTATGACTCTACGGTGTTTTCATGAAGGGCATTTCCTCAGGAATAAATGTGTGAAAGACCTGGTCCTTCTTAGCAACTTCAGTGAAATAGATCCGAGAAAACTAGAATTCACAGGATGAAATAGGCATAATTTGTCTGCCACCGCTTGGGGGCTCCGAACATGGAGACTGGCAAGGCGAGGACCCTGACCCAAACTGCAGCCCAGGAAGCCAAGAGCAGCGAAAGGGCAGCGGTGTTTGGAGCCCTGCAAGAAGCCAGAAAACGGATTATAAATGTTAAAGAACCTTAGGAACTGTATTTCAGTGCATGAAAGTGGATGGTTAGGACAGCACCATGTCAAACAGGGGGAGCGTTCCCTCCATCAGTGTTCCCGTTCAGACATATTTAGAGATGTCATCCCTCTCCTGCCTCCCAAAAGTCCCTACATTCTTTTAGGCCAGGAGAAAAGTACTACTAACAGTAAATAAAATAATTAAAGAAAAAATAAAATAAAGAAATTGCATCAATCTAGTTTCTTCATTTTTTTTATTCAATTTATTTATTTGAGAAAGAAAGAGAAAGAGCACGTAAGCAGGGTTTGCAGCAGAGGGAGAGAGCTGAGCAGGGAGCCCCATGCGGGACTTGGTTCCAGGACCCTGGGATCATGACCTGAGCCGAAGGCAGATGCTTAATGACTGAGCCACCCAGGCGCCCCTTTTCTTGATCTAATTTCCATTCCAGACACTCCTTACCCTTGAAATAAGTGCTATTGTCATATTCTTACCTGTCAATGTGCTTACATCACTTCCTTGTAGATCCATCTCTTGGAGACTATGACATAGCTGTATTGATTGAGTATTTCCTTTCCTCCTTCCCTTACCTCACTTCTCCCACCCCCACTAAACTTCCACCACCACCCATAGAGTCAATGTACAGATAGGGAGGAGCAGTGAGTCATGAAAAGCAGAAGAAAAAAGGTTTTGAGAATAAAAAACAGAAGTAATTGGTTGTTGCTAAACAACTGAGGTTAATGGATATCCATCCATCCCACAAGTAAGGGAAAACCAAAGTAAATGACTGCACTGATGAGAAATACAAAAATAAATTTTAAATAATCCCCATCCCTTAAGAGCTTACAATCCATTAATGGAAATAAAACAAGAAGACAAATTGTTGTAGCATGAGTTAGTAGGCAGGAAGAACCATGTGATAGACACAAGTATGTGAGTGATTCATGTAGTTCAGTGTTTACCTCTAGTTGGGAGAATCAAGAAAAACTTCATGAAACACATAACTAAATTATCAGAGATTGGCTTACAAGCAAAGAGAATGGCTTGAGGTGCTAAGAATAAAAACATGGGGCGGGTAGGATTGTCTGAGAAGCACAAACACTTTGGTTGTCTAGAACATACAAAAACACTATGAGATATAACTAGAGCGTAGGTTGATGTCAAAACTTAGAGGTCTTCAAAGGCAGGCTAAGAAATCCTGGGGAAAGAGTAAAAGATTTGAACAAGATAATGATGTAAAGAGAGTTGTATTTTAATAATATCAATCAAATATCAAGAGATGTTTAGAAAGGATTAAAGGAAAAAAATTGGACGAGTCAGGGTATGTGGGTGGCTTAGTCAATTAAGCGTCCAGCTCTAGATTTCGGCTCAGGTCATGATCTCAGGGTTGTGAGATCCAGCCCCTGTTGGGCTCCACGCTCAGGGGGGAGTCTGCTTGAGGTTCTCTCTTCCTCTCCCTCTGCCCCTCCCCCCACTCCTGCTCATGCTCCCTCTTTTTCTCTCTCTCTCCTTAAAATAAATAAATCTTTAAAAAAAATGGATATGAGTCAAATATGAGGCAATTTATATAGCTCGAAGCTGAGATATCTAGATTTATAAGTCATGTAGTGGCAGTAGGAATTGAAAGAAGATTAATAAAAGAGCCAGTGAGTAGATGTAAGTTATTGTCAAGGTCCTCTCTTTCATGTTGGGTGGTAGTTCATTTAATTATTATCATTATTACTATTTCAAAGCAGAAGAACAAATAAATAAATAAAAGGTGGCTATAAATGAACAGATGACGAAAATGTTGTGAACCAAGGATTATGACTAATCTGTGTCTCTGAAACTTAAAAAATAATAATAATAAATTTTTTTCAGGAGGAAAACTCCCTAGAGAATAATAGTGTCCCCTGACGGAGATAGCTTACTCTAGTAGAAAAAAAAAAAAAAAAAAATGGGCTCAGGAGACAAATAAACCTGGCTCTGAATTCTGGCTCTTTTTTTTATAAACTTAATGATGCAGAGTCACCAGTATAACTTCTTTATGTTTCATTTTTTCTCATTGGGAAAATAAGAATAATAATATCTACTCTATAAGACATTATGAAATTTGGATGATAACAATGATTTTTGGCAAATACTAGATGCTCAGTGAAAGGCAGCTATAATAGATGATTGATTAAAGTATAGAGGGAAATGAATAAAACATTCCAAGGCTTTGAGCCTATGTAGATGACTAAAAATAATCATGCTATTCATGGAAATATAAAAATCAGAGAATATGAAACAGATTTTAGGAAGGAGATTTTTCTATTTTAGCAGTTTTCATCTTATATGACCTGTATATAAATCCCATACCATGACTAAAGCAAGTTTACTTACTTATTTATTTATTTATTTATTTATTTATTTATTTATTTATTTTTATTTAAGTTCCAGTTAATTGACATCCAGCTCAATATTGGTTTCAAGAGTTCAGTGGTTCATCACTTACATACAACACCCAGTGCTCACCATAACAAGTGCCCTCCTTAATACCTATCACCCAACTATCCCATCCCCCACCCACCTCCCTCCATCAGTTTGTTCTCTATTGGTAAGATTCTCTCGTAATTTGTTTCCCTCCTTCTCTTTTTTTTCCCCTCCCGTATATTCATCCATTTTGTTTCTTAAATTCCTTTGGTATGGTATTTCATATAATGGTATTTGTCTTTCTCTGATTGACTAATTTCACTTAGCATAATACACTCCAGCTCCATCCACGTTGTTGCAAATGACAAGATTTCATTCTTTTTTTTTTTTAAGATTTTACTTATTTATTTGAAAGAGAGAGAGAGAGTGAGAGAGAACATGAGAAGGGAGAGGGTCAGAGGGAGAAGCAGTCTCCCTGCTGAGCTGGGAGCCTGATGCAGGACTTGATCCTGGGACTCCGGGATCATGACCTGAGCCGAAGGCAGTAGCTTAATCAACTGAGCCACCCAGGTGCCCCAAGATTTCATTCTTTTTAATGGCTGAGTAGTAGTCCATTGTATATATACACCACATCTTCTTTATCCATTCATCAGTCAATGGACATTTGGGCTCTTTCCATAGTTTGGCTGTTGTTGATAATGCTTTTATCAACATCCAGGTTCATGTACTCCTTTGAATATGTATTTACTAAAGCAAGTTTATAGGATAGAGACTCTCTCTGATATCCATAAATAAATTTCAAGGTGCATTTGGCCTTGGGATTACTTCATGTCCTTGTCATTGCTGCCTTTGTTGTTTATTTTTACCTGCTTTTATTGTTTATTTTACATAGTGGGTAAAAATAAAATATAGATGAGGATTTAGCGTAGCTAAATCCTGAAGACCAAGAATAAGGGTGTCTTGGATGCCTAACATCAACAGGATTCTAAACAAAAAGTATAATCACTTGTAACCTACATGTATAATAAAGCATACAAGAGGTTTTTTTTTTTAAGATTTTATTTATTTATTTGACAGAAAGAGACACAGTGAGAGAGGGAACACAAGCAGGGGGACTGGGAGAGGGAGAAGCAGGCTTCCCACCGAGCAGGGAGCCCGATGTGGGGCCCTATCCCAGAACCCTGGAATCATGTTTTTCATGTTTTTCAAATTTTTTTTCTTATTAGCTATGTGTCTTTAAAGATAATTGACTATATAAAGCAATAATGTATTGTGGAGTTTGTAACATATATAGAAATAAAATATATGACAATAATGACAGAAAGGCTGGGAGGAGAAAACAGGAGTAAACTGTGGTAAGGGTTTTATACAGTATATAAATCAGTATAATACCACTAGAAGTTAGAATGTGATAAGTTAAAGATGTTTATGACAAACACCAAAGCAACCACTAAAATAACACAACAAAGAGTTCTTCCTAATAAAACAACAACAAAAATAAAATAGAACAACAAAATAGTCAACTAATCTAAAAGAAAACATAAGAAAAGGAGAATAAGGAAAAGATAGAACAAATAGAAAACAAATACCAAGATTTAAACTCCACCCCATACCAATAATCATGTTAAATGTTAATGGCCTACAAACATGAGTTAAAGACAGTGGTTGTCAGATCAGATAAAAAAAATAAAAAGTAATACTCAATTCTGGGTATTGTCTATCAAAAAATTAAATATAAACACAAATTGATTAAAGTTAAAAGAATAAGAAAAGATACACTATGTTAACAGAAATCAAAAGATGAAATGCCTATATTATATAGAACAAAGTAGATTTCAAAGCATGGAATATCATCAAAGATACAGATTATTTCATGATAAAAAGGTCAATTCATAATGAGTAAATAATAGCAGAACATCAAAACACATGAAATAAAAACTGTTATGACTGTAAAAAGAAAGATAAATTCACAAATATAGTCATAGATTTCAACAATCTCAATAATTGATAGAACCATTAAACAGAAAATAAGGATATAAAAGAGTTAAAGAACACTATCAAATAATTTGACATAACTGATATTTTCAGAACAACCTATCCAACACTACATTAGAATACACATTTTTTTCAACAGCACATGAAACATTTTCCAAGGTATACCATATTTTATTTTATTTTTTTATTTTATTATGTTATGTTAATCACCATACATTACATCATTAGTTTTTGATGTAGTGTTCCATGATTCATTGTTTGCATATAACACCCAGTGCTCCATGCAGTATGTGCCCTCTTTAATACCCATCACCAGGCTAACCCATCCCCCCACCCCCTCCCCTCTAGAGCCCTCAGTTTGTTTCTCAGAGTCCATAGTCTCTCATGGTTCATCTCCCCCTTCTATTTCCCCCTCTTCATTTTTCCCTTCCTGCTATCTTCTTCTTTTTTTTTTTAACATATAATGTATTATTTGTTTCAGAGGGTATACCATATTTTAGATCACAGAACGTGTCTCTATAAATTTAAAAAGACCCAAATCATACAAAGTATTTACTCTGAGCACAATAAAAATAGCTAAGAAATCAATTATCAGGAAAATGATCTCAAGTATATTGAAACTAAACAACACAATGTTAAATAAACCATGGGTCAAAAAAAATAAAAAGTGACATTAGTAATTATGTTGGTGAAAACACAACATTTTAAAATTTGGCAGCGAATATTTAGAGGGGTTTATTTATCTCAGACAGAGGAAAGACCTCAGAAGGATGACCTCAACTTCAACCTTAAGAAACTAGAGGGGTGCCTAGCTGGTTCAGTCAGTAGAGCATGAGGTTCTTAATCTCAGGGTTGTGTGTTCAAGCCCCACACTGGGTATAGAGATTACTTAAAAATAAAATCTTAAAAAAAAAAAAAAAGAAAGAAGCTAGAAACAAAAAGACAAATAAATACAAGGTAGAAGAGATGAAATAATTTAAAAAAATCAAACTAGAAATCAATAGAATAAAATATAGAAAATCAATGAAAAGATTAATAAAAAAAGCTGTTCCTTTAAAAAAATAAATAAATTGATAAATTGCTAGCTGGACTAATCAGGAGAAGGAAAGGGAGAAGACACAAATTACCAATATCAGGAATGGTAGAGATGACATCACTATATATTCTACAGATATTAGAGGAAAATGAGAAAATACTAAGAACATTATGCCAACATTTGGCAATTTAGATTAAATAAGCATATTTCTTTAAAGACACAATCTATCCAAATTTACTCAAGAATAAATACTAACCTAAATAGACTATTAAATAAATTGAATTTGTAATTAAAAACATCCCACAAACAAATCAACAAAAGCTTCAGGCTCAGATGGTTTCACTGGAGAATTCAACCAAGTACTTAAGAAATAAATGGTATCAATTCTACACAAAATCTTCCACAAAACTGAATAGGAGGTAATACTTTCCAACTTATTGCATGAGACCAGAGTTCTCTGGCATGAAACCCAGACTGACATTATAATAAAAGAAATCCATAAACCAATATCCTACATGCACATAGACGCAAAAATTCTAAATAAGGGGCGCCTGGGTGTATCAGTCCATTAAGTGTCAGCCTTCGGTTGGGTCATGATCCCAGGGTTCTGGGATAGAGCCCCATGTCAGGCTCCTTGCTCGGCGGAGAGTCTGTTTCTCCCTCTCCCTCTGCCCCTCCTCTGCCTCCACTTGTGCTCTCTCTCTCTCAAATAAATAAATAAAGTCTTTAAAAAAATTTTTCTAAATAAAATTTTAGTAAATTAAATCCAATAATATATAAAAAGATAATAAAACAAATAGGGTTCATTCAAATAGGGTTCATTCAAGGACCAAATAGGGTTCATTCAAGGAAAACATTTTTTGTGTTTTATGTGATTTAACATTCACATATCAATCAATGTAATTCAGCGCATTCACAGACTAAAAAGTAAAAATCATATGATCATCTCAACAAATTCAGAAAGAATATTTGACAAAAATTAAATAAGCATATCTGCTAAAAACTCTTAGCAAAGAGGGACCCAAAGGGAACTTCCTCAACTTGAAAACTTATAGTTCTATAGAATACTTACAGCTAATATAATACTTAATGGAGAAAGACTGAAAGCTTTCTCCCTAAGATAGGAAAAAGGCAGTGATGCCCCCCTTACTATCTATTCAGCATTATACTGGAAATTAAAGCCAGTTCAATACGATAAGTAAAAGAAATAAAAGGTCTCCAAACTGGAAAAGAAAAGTTGCCTCTATTTGTAAACAAAAGGATTACATAGAAAATCCTTCAGAAATTTCAAAAAACAAAAATAACTATTAGAACCAATAAGTGAATTTAACAGTTTCAGGATACAATATTTTATTTGTATACATTAGCAATGACTAATTAGAAATTGAAATTTTAAAAACAATACAGTTTACAAAATACAAAAAAGAACTCTGGTCAATACCTCATCAAAATCTATGGGATGCAGCAAAAGCAGTTCTAAGAGGGAAGCTCATAATATTACAGGTCTATCTCAACAAAAAAGAAAAGAACAATTAATAAATGGCAATAAGTATATACCTACAAATTTATAATTACCCTAAATGTATGTGGACTAAATTCTCCAATCGAAAGACATGGCAACAACAACAAAAACAAGACCCCATCTATATGCTGTCTATGAGAGACTCAACTCAGTTGTAAGGCTATATGATCTAGTAATTCTACTTCTGGGTATGTATCCAGAGAAAATAAAAAAACACTAATTCAAAGAGATATATATGCACTCTCATGTTCATTGCAGCATTATTTACAATAGTCAAGATATGGAAATAACAAAAGTTTCCATTGGATGAATGGGTTAAGAATATGTGGTGCACACATACCATGATATACTACTCAGCCATAAAAAAGAATAAAATCTTCCATTTGCAACAACATAGATGGACCTTGACGGTATTATGCCAAGTGAAATAAATCAGACAGAGAGGGAAATACCATAGATTTTAGTTATATGTGGAATCTAAAACACAAAATAAACAGAACAAAACCCGTAGATGTGGAACAAATTGGTGGTTGTCAGAGGGGATGAGGGTCATGGGATGGGCAAATAGAAGAAGGAGTTAAGAGGTACAAACTTCAGGTCATTAAATAAGTCATGGGGATTGTATGTACAGCATGCTGACTATATTTAACAATATTGTATTGCATATTATGTACTTTATATGATGATGGGGAAGTCAGACCTACTGTCATGGTCATTTCACAGTGTATACAAATATTGAATCATCATATTGAACATCTGAAATTAATACAATATTACATGTCAATTATACCTCATTTAAAAAAAAAGATCTCTAATAAGCAATCTAAGATCAATCTAAGATTACATATCCAGGAACTAAGGAAAAAAAAGAACAAAGGAAGACCAATAACAGCAGAAGGAAGGAAATAATAAAGTTTAGAGCAGAACTAAATTAAATAGAGGCTAGAAAAACAATAGAAAATAACAACAAAGCTAAGAGTTGGTTTTGTGAAAATTGACAAAGTTTTAGCTAGAAAGAGAAAAGATGAATCAAATAAATGAAGTTATAAACATAAGACAAGACATTACAACTGATACCACAAAAATACAATGGATCATGAGAGACTACTATGAACAATTATATACCAATAATTTGGACAACTTAGAAGAAATGGATAAATTACTAGAAACATACAATTTACCAAGACTGCATCATAAAGAAATAGAAAATCTGAACAGACCAATTAGCAAGTAAGGAGATTGAATTGGTAATAGAGAACTTCCAACAAATAAAAGACCAGGACAAGATGGCTTCACTGATGAAGTCTACCAAATATTTAAAGAAGAATTAATAACAATATTTTTCAAACTCTTCCAAAAAATTGAAGAGGAAAGAATACATTCAAACTCATTTTATGAGACCAGCATTATCCTGATACCAAAACCAGACAAGGACACTGTAAGAAAAAAAAAATTATGGGCCAATAGCCCTGATGAACATGGATGCAAAAATCCTCAACAAAATACGAGCAAACCGAATTCAACAGCATATTAAGACGACCATACACTGAAATCAGGTGGGATTTATCCTTGAGATGCAGGAATATTTCAACATGCATAATCAGTAAATTGACACACCACATTAAGAAAATTCATTTCATTATATAAAATCATATAATCAACATCTCAATAGAGGCAGAAAAAGCATTTGACAAAATTCAACATCTTTTCATGATAAAAAATCTCAACAAATTAGTTATAGAAGGAATGTACATCAACATAGGAAAGGCCAATCATAATAAGCCCATAGCTAACAACATAGTAGTGAAAAGTTAAAAGCCCTTTTACTAAGATCAACAAAAATACAAGGACGCCCACTCCCACCACTTCCATTGGACATAGTACTAGATCCTAGATACAGCAATTAGGCAAAAAAAAAAAAAAAAAAGAAAGAAAGAAAGAAAAAATAAATAAAAGGAAGGCAAAATGGAAAGGAAGAAGTAAAATTATATCTGTTTGCAGATGGCATGATCTTATATATAGAAAGCCCAAAAGACTCCACCAAAAAACTGTTACAGATAATAAACAAATTTAATAAAGTTTCAGGATACAAAATCAACATGCAGAAATCAATTATGTTTCTGCACACTAACAATGAATTATTAACAATGCAATCTCATTTATAAAAGTATAAGAACAGTAAAATACTTAGGAATAAATTTGACGAAGGTGGTGAAAAACCTGAAAATATTTATAAGACACTGAAAAAAGAAATTGAAGAACACAAACAAATGGAAAATATTCCAGGCTCATGCGTTGGAAGAATTAATATTGTTAAAATGTCCATACTATCCAAAGCCATCTACAGATTCAGTGCAATCACTATCAAAAGTCTAATGTCATGTTTCTCAGAAATAAAAAAAAAAAAAAACTATTCTAAAATTTGTATGAACTCACAAAAGGCCACAAATAGCCAAAGCAATCTTAAAAAAGAACAAAGCTGGGGGTATCACATTTCCTGATTTCAAACTATATTACATAGCTATGGGAATCATCAAAACAGCATGGTACTGGCATAAAAAACATACATACAGACCAACAGTACAGAATAGAGAGGCCAAAAATAAACCTACACATATACAGTCAACTAATCTTTGACAAGGGCACTGAGAACACAAAATGGGGAAAGAATAGTCTCATTAATAAAAGGTGTTGAGCAAACTGGATATCCCACATGCAAAAGAATGAAACTGGACCTTTATGCTATACAACTCACCAGAATTAACTCAAAATGGATGAAAGAGTTAGATGTAAGATCTAAAACTGTAAAACTCCTAGAAGAAAACAAATGGAAAATCAGACATTACAACTGATACCACAAAAATACAATGGATCATGAGAGACTACTATGAACAATTATATACCAATAATTTGGACAACTTAGAAGAAATGGATAAATTACTAGAGACATACAACTTACCAAGACTGCATCATGAAGAAATAGAAAATCTTGACACTGGTTTTGGCAATAATTTTTAGGTAAGATGCCAAAAGCACAAGCATCAAAAGCTAAATAAAGGACTACATCAAACTAAAAAGCTACTTTACAGCAAAGGAAACAATCAATAAATTTAAGAGGCAACCTATGGAATGGGAAAAATATTTATTTACAAACCATATATCGGGGTAAATATCCAATATACATAAGAAACCCATACAACTCAATAGCAAAAAAATAAAAATAAAAATAAAAAAAACAATTAAAAATGGTCGAAGGAGCTAAATAGACATTTTTCCAAAGAAGACATATAAATGGCCAAAGGTACATGAAAAAGATGCTCAGCATCATTAATTATCAGGGAAATGAAAATCAAAACATCAATAAGATATCATCTCCCACCTGTTAGAATAACTATTTTTATCAAAAAAGTAAGAGATAACAAATGTTGGCAAGGAGGCAGAAAAAGGGAACCGTTGTACACTGTTGGTAGGAATGTAAATTCCCATTGTGGAAAACACTATGAGGTTCCTCGAAAAATTAAAAAAATAGAATTACCATATGATTCAGCAATCCCACTCTCGAAAATATACTCAAAGGAAACAGAAGCACTATACTGAAGAGACATATGAACTCCCATGTTCTTTGCAGCATTATTCACAGTACCTAAAAATATGGAAACAACCAAAGTGTCCATCAGTAGATGAATGGATTAAAAAAATGTGGTATATACACACACACACATATATAGGTATGTATATATAATATATATAATGTATATACATACATGGGCCAATAGCCCTGATGAACATGGATGTTCATATATATATATATATATATATATATATATATATATATATATAATGGAATATTATTCAACCACAAAAAAGAATGAATTCTTGCTATTTGAGACAACATGGATAAACTCAGAGGGAATTATGCTAAGTGAAATAAACCAGACAGAGAAATACAAATACTGTATGGTATCACTTATATGTGGAATCTTAAAAAATAATAATAATAATAATAAAGCTGATTTCATAAAAACAGGGTGGTGGTTGCCAGGGGCTGTGGTAAGGGAAAAGTAGGTAATAATATAGTATTGTGTACATGAAATTTGCTGAGAGTGGGATTTTTTATGGGATTTCACCAAAAAGAAAAAAAGAAAAGAGAGAGTTAATTATGGGAGACAATGTATATGTTAATTATCTTGATGTTGGTAATTATTTCACAATGTATATGTATATCAAATCATCACATTATACACTTTAAATATATACAATTTAATTTGTGAATAACTTCTCAATAAAGCTGGACAAAAAACATAAATAAAAGCACCATGTAGAATAATGTAAATATATTTTAAAATGTGTATTTGTGTGTGTATTTGTGTGTATGTGCAAACTATTTCTAAGAAATGCACAAGAAAACAGGTAACAATTTCTTCCAGAGAAAAGAAATGACTGGCTGGCTCTGTGACAAACAGAAAAGAGATTTCCTTTATACGGCACACACATTTCATGCCCTTTGAACTGAATTCCTTATACATGTATTACCTGGATTTCAAATCGTTTAAGAAATTAAAAATCAGACTTGCACTCAATTACTAGACCCACTGAGTACAGGGCTAAATTAACAAGATAAAATTAACTTTTTAGAAGGTTTTCCTCTTGACACCAGGGAAAGTAAGCAACTAAAAAAATAGGAAATATATGACTTATCAGTGACCCCAATAAAAAAAAGATGTGAAGATTTGGGCTGTCAGCTTAATATTTATAAACAGAATCATGTGGCTGCCAAGAAAAAGACCCACGTTCAGTGGAGTAAAACATTTATTAAGAATCTACTGTGTAGGGCGCATGGGTGGCTCAGTTGATAAGCGACCGCCTTCAGCTCAGGTCATGATCCCAGGGTCCTGGGATCCAGCTCCATGTCGGGCCCCCTGCTCGGTGGGAAGTCTGCTTCTCCCTCTCCCACTCCCCTTGCTTGTGTTCTCTCTCTGTCAAATAAATAAATAAAATCTTTTAAAAAAATAACAATCTACTGTGTAATGAGAGCACAAAAATGAAAAAGATAACGACCCTGTTCTGAAGGAGATACTAAAGGATACTAGATAGAGGCATATTAACATATAATTAATGGCTAAATAATATTCCATTTTATATATATATACCACATCTTCTTTATCCATTCATCTTACCATTTACAACGACCTGGATGAAACTAAAGGGTATTATGCTAAGCAAAGTAAATCAGAGAAAAACAAATATATGATTTCACTCGTATGTGGAATTTAAGAAACAAAACAGATGAACATGAGGAAGAGAGGGAAAAATAAAATAAG
Source organism: Mirounga leonina (assembly GCF_011800145.1). Lineage (NCBI taxonomy): Eukaryota > Metazoa > Chordata > Mammalia > Carnivora > Phocidae > Mirounga > Mirounga leonina. The sequence goes on from NW_023270454.1 coordinate 13,556,386, forward strand.
ATGAAATCAGAGAGGGAGACAAACCATAAGAGACTCTTAACTATAAGAAACAAACAGGGTTGCTGAAGAGAAGGTGGGGAGATGGGGTAACTGGGTGATGGGCATTAAGGAGGGCACGTGATGTCATGAGCACTGGGTGTTATATGCAACTGATAAATCATTAAATTCTACCTCTGAATTGACATACACTATATGTCAATTAATTGATTTTAAATAAAGTAAATAAAATAAATAAATGCCATTCTCAGAAAAACAAACAACATATAATTAAATAGAACGTGCTAAGAGTGAAGGCAGGAACATGCAGAGTCTGAGGGAAGCAGAGAAGACAACATCCGGAGAAGTTCGAGGACGATGACCCAGGGACAATCTTGCTCACAACCTTCAGCTGTATTGCTAGCCGTGCAATGTGTTAAATAGGGAGTCTGATACCTTACCTTTCTCTGTGCTCACTACAGTGCACCTGCAATACAATGGTCCATCTTTAGTTCCATTGAGAGACGGGAGAAGCAAGACAGGATGACAACGAGACTTGGGATCTTTCCATACAAGAAATGATGAAAGAAATTAGAGATATTTGGCCTGGAAAAAAATAATAAAATCTCAGGAATTAAATCCCTTTACTTTTCTCAAGTGCCATCACAGAGGTGAAAGAAGAGGATTTCTTTCTTCAAGAAACAGGTACCAGTAGGTGGACGCTACAGTAGGAAAGTATCTAAACCAGTTCAATTAAAAAATTATATACTTTACCCATGAGAGACCAGAAATGGCTTGTGTTGCCACTGAAAATGGAAAGGCTGTGAAGTGATTGCTCAGATGATTCCTGAGGCTAAGCCCAATTGTAGGATTCTAGAACCTCGTCATAATCTTGCATAAATTTACGTTGAAACCACCTTATTTTCATTGTGCTTTATGGCTCAAACACACTTTTGCACACATTTTTCCACATGAATTTCATAATAACCTGTGAGAAAAGCCAGACTAGGGTTATCATCCCCTTGTCCCACTGGAGAAGCTCAGAGAGAATCCAATAGCTAACACGGAATTATGTCTGACCCCTAACCCAGGTCTCCTGATTCTAAGCCAAAGCCATTTTTATTTTATTTTTTTAACTTTTTAAACAGGTTTTATTTACTCATTTATTTAAGTAATCTCTACACCCAACAGGGGCTCAAACTCATGACCCCCAAATCAAGAGTTGCATGCTCTTCCGACTGAGCCACCAGGCATCCCAAAGCAATTTGGGGAAATTTTTCAATAATTCTCTACATTCTTCTGCTGGATGTCAGTCCATGACAAAGCTGTCACCCAAACGAGAAAAATAAGATAATGAACTGACTTCTGCATAAATTAAATTGACGAAATTTAAAGCATTGTTCTTCATTCATACAGTAGACCTTTCTTAACTTTTGGTGTTAAAATGTACTCTCATTTATTAAATGATAAAAGTATTTGTTTCTTGTCCATAATTGACAAAAAGTTTTCTTGACCATCAACACAAGTTCCCCCCAGAACTTTCTGGAGATTTTGCTGGTCCGTACAATCCCAAATCTGGAAATTATCAAAGGAGAGATATGAATAAGGTAGAATTTATGGGACTGGCCACAGAAAGTGGGAGAAGTATTGTTATTAAGTAAAGAAAATACAGTAGATGGCTCTTCTAACCCTGGAGAAGTGCTGACTCTTCCAGACGCTATGAAACTCCATATACACCCTACCCAGTGGCTCTTGGAGACAATTACCTGAAGCAATAATGTATCTGAAATCTACACCAACTAAAACTTCCTGGGTGAATTTCCAAACTGGCCTGAAATAACCCTGAACTAGGATCTAGAAGTTAAAAAGCAAGGAAATTGTGTGAGAACAAGCCATGGGGCAGATATTAACATTCAAAACTAGTGGCTATTTATACACAAAACATTGTGTCCCACTGGATACTCATGTACCCTAAAGACATTGAAAGCACTTAAAAAGTAGTTAAGCCGATGTGAGCCATCATGTGCTATCATAGCCATGTGTGGAGTTTATAAAGCTGAAATCACTTGCAATTCAACTTTTACCCAGTTTTAATTTGCTTGAGGTATAATCTGGCAGTGTGTGAAACCAACTGATTCCTCTATTTTCTTTGAGTTTAACCCACAAATCTCTAGAGAAACGCTGCATTTATTTCCCCCACTTCGCCTACAAAACAAACGACTGGAGTACAACTTATTTTAACCATGTGGATTACAGAATGATTAAGTCAATCACCGCAATGAGAGGTGACCAGCAGGACTGCTGAAATGAGTAGCTGCCGAGTGCCCCCCACATACGCCCGGGCACAGGGAGACTGAAGTGCGGGCGTCGTTAAACCCCGAGGCACTGGCCGCAGGGAAACCAGAGCCTTACCCCTGCACTCCATTCACAAAACTGAACCAATGGTAATTAATTCATGATTAGTTCATTTCAGCTAATATATGAGCCTAAGCTTTTGCGGAGTGATGTAATATTTCAAAAGTAGGACTGTGTGATGGAATTTATTGGACTTCCTGAAATCACCAATGTAATTGTTTTTGCTGTTCACATATTAGGCACAGTCTCCAGGGGGAGGAAGCTGATTCTTCTCATATAATACTCTTTCCCCCCGAAGTTTGAAACTCTGTCATCTTTCTCAATATATTCACTTCGTTAAATAGTTTACAGCTTGCAAGAGGGTCACAAAGTCCGAGTAACAAAATGACTGTCCTGACAGATTTAAACAATAAAACCACCAGATTGTTACATAAATGTTTTTCTCAGAGGCTGTTTCTGAAACACATACAAAATGCAAATATTGAAACACCTGCATGCCAAGCACAATTCTTTTAACAGATGTTAATCCCGGTGCATTTAACCACAGGATTTAGATCACATAAATGTAACTTACCCCCTTCAGACTATCTTGGAAAGCTACCAATTACTTTATTTCAATTTGACAAAGAAACTATTGCTCCCTACATTATAATTCCTATTTTATACCTTATAATGGGAATGTCTAAAAAGCAAGAAAAAAATGTGGAAAGCCAAGTTGAAACTCAGACAAAGCCTCTAAAGTACATCACAGGTAATTTTGTAAGTTGTCTATTTTAGCGTGGGAAATTTACAAAGATTGGTAAGGTTCCAAAATTTAAAATTTTTTTCCATGGCTCTGGAGATTGAAATTCTCAATTTAATCCATCACTAGTCAGGACAACCCACCAAAGAGCAGTCATCTTTGTTCCCTCCAGTCCCGAGACCTGGTGGGTACCCTCGCTCATAGTTAAAACCTTCCCAGGTCCCTTTGGTTATTTGCTGCTTAGGGATGCCTCTAAGAGATCTTTTTTTCAATAGACTATTTTTAGAGCAGTTTTAGGTTCTAGGCAAAACTCAACAGAAGGTACAGAGATCCCCCATCTACCCTCCCCCACACATATACATGCAGGCCCCCATTATCAACATCTGCCCCCACAGTGCTGCATTTGTTACAACTGATGAGCCCACATTGACACATCATAATCACCCAGAGTTTACATTAGGATTCACACCCATAGAGTCCATAGTTTACATTAGGATTCACTCTTGGTGGTATACATGGGTTTGAATAAATGTGTGATTTCATGTATCCACCAAAATTTACCATGCAGAATATTTCATTGACCTAAAGATACGCTGTGTTCTACTCATTCATCCGCGCCACCCCGCCTGCCTAACACTGGCCTTTTTAATTCTTCTTTAATCATCTCCCCACTTCTCCAGCCTTGAATCATTGTTATGAGTCAATTATTTAGTAATCATGAAAAGGATCATTCCAGGGTCCAAATGTATGTGCCAGTGATAAGACAACTCAGCAAACACATGTAATATAACCTGATTCACTTAGTGAATAAGTAGTACGGTACTTATTTTAACCCAGCCCCAAAGCCTATGCTTTGCACTGGACTATAATGCTTCTCACACATCTACAAAATCATGTTCTGTCAAGGAGCCTTTTATTTCCATTTTAAAACATATTTTGTGGGTGGTTTTTTTTTTTTTTTGAAAGAGAGAGTTATGCAGAAAAAAAAAAGAAAACTATTTACTTAGGTTGACAAATTATATCAAATATACGTGCTGTGTCATTCTCTGCTTCTGTGCCAGAAGCAAGCTGCCAAGCTCAGTGCAGATATCTAGTTAGTTTTCCATAAATACGGACTTACTCCTTATTAATTAGTACCTACATGGATTATGCCACGTCAGAATTTTCCCTTCTACCTCCCGCCACCTGTCTTCTGCACATTGTATGGCCCTGTTTACCCAAGAAGCATTTGGATAAAAACAGAGCCAGACTTGTCTCTTGAGCGTCCCTGCCATTCCTTATGTTGAATTAGAGATAAATCAACACAATTCAGTAACACACCAAGATTAATACTGCAGTAAAATTAAGCCAAGAGTTGACTGTAGAATCCTGACATGCTATGGCTGTGAAATCATAAAAACTTCCAGATTCTTAGTTAGGAATTCTGTTTCTTTGGTCACTAAAGCATGACAGATGGGAAATTATGGACAATTATTTATCATTTTATTACCATGGACCTTTCTAACTGTGGCCTTTTCTCATATTCCTCCTATACATTCTCTAATACCATCTCTAATATTGAGTACTGTAGTGGGTACCAAATAAGCTTCAAAAAGTAGTTCCTGCCCTCAAAAGCCTTAGAACCTCCCTAAGGAAAGAAAAAAACTGTTGATTTACATGAAACCACTAGAAACAGGGAAGTGTATGTTAGATTAATTTTAAAATCCTGGTGGTATCATAATTATAATGGAAGTTCCCAGAGAGTTCTGAGAGGTAACATTTCACTAAAATGTAGGAACCAAGAAGGCTGAAATAAGGTAGCCCTTAAAATGTTGATTTTTTGGGGATGGATGGTATTTAAGAAGATATAAAAGAGTGAAGTAGTGTTGAGAAACCATTCTTCATGGGTCCATCACATTTCTGCATTTCTTGCAAGTAGATGCACTGTCATTGTTCCAAACTATCTTTTCAAGGATGTTTGTATTTTTTTAAATATTTTTTATTAACGTATAATGTATTATTTGTTTCAGGGGTACAGGTCTGTGATTCATCAGTCTTACACATTTCACAGCGCTCACCATAGCACATACCCTCCCCAATGTCCATCACCTAGCCGTCCCATCCCTCCCACCCCCCACCACTCCAGCAACCCTCAGTTTGTTTCCTGAGATTAAGAGTATCTAGCTAACCACCTTGGAAGATAGAGAGAATGTCTTTCTCCAGGGCAAAGGAGCAGGCATTCTTTTTTTTTTTTTTTTTTTTTAGTATTTTCAATCGATTTTTACTTTCTTTTTTTTTTTTTATTTTTTTATTCTTATGTTAATCCCCATACATTACATCATTAGTTTTAGATGTAGTGTTCCATGATTCATTGTTTGTGCATAACACCCAGTGAGGAGCAGGCATTCTTATTGCCCATAAAGATTAAAATATTCAGGTTCCTTGGGCACCTGGGTGGCTCAGTTGGTTGAGCGACTGCCTTCGGCTCAGGTCATGATCCTGGAGTCCCTGGATCAAGTCCCGCATTGGGCTCCCTGCTCGGCAGGGAGCCTGCTTCTGCCTCTGACCCTCCCCCCTATCATGTGCTCTCTCTCTCTCATTCTCTCTGTCTCAAATAAATAAATAAAATAAAATAAAATAAAATATTAAAAAAAAAATATTCAGGTTCCTTAAGGTCAGGGTTCCTGTCTTGTAATGGAAACTACCAAGCTCATGCTCTGGCTACTGCTATTTGCTGAGTCGTGAAACTATGGCAGTTAACTTGCTAGCTTGCAAGCAGGGTAAAATATCATACCCTTTGCAATTTCTAACAGGCATATTTGAGGCAGAGACCCAAGACTGAATAGAGGCCTAGAAACAAGAATACACAGGGGGAAACACAGAGAAAGATATGAATGGTTCTAGGTAGTTCTACATGGCAACTGGAGTAGGTCCTTATAACTGAACTAAGAATGAACAAGCCAGATTCTGCCAAGTGAGTTAATTATAGCCCAGGCTTAAATTCACTACATTGTAAATAATAATAATAATAATAATAAATAAAAAATACATTGTGAGAGAAATTTGTTTCTTCCAGGTGACATTTGAGCTAATGCAATAATACATTTAGTTATGATCTGTAGCAGGAAAGAATCAATCCACTTCCCTAACAATGACCAACACAGCAAGATGTGACTGATAAAAGCTCTGTCCCACATGACTTTGATGCTCAAAATAATGAGGAAAAAAGCACTGCAATATTGGCATACTTTCTTTTCAGTGAATTAAATTTAGACTATCAATTATGTTTCCCTTTCCATGTTAGTCACAGGAAGTTCCAAACTGAACTTGGCTTTACTCACATGGGTGTGAATGGTTCTATTCTAATTCTCCCCAGCTTTGACCTTCACATTATATTTACTCTGGTCTTGACTTTCTATTCATGCATACGTTTAATCTTATTTTATATATGCATGTATATCCTCAAGTCTTCTCTGGAACAAGGTAGACTATTAGTCAATAATAATTCATTGATATTTGAAGTAATTAAGCAAGCTTTGCTGAATTTATTAACCGCTTGCCCAAAACTTCTCCTCCTTTCCTCCTTATCCTTCCAAAGGCAGAAGTGGAAATTTTAGTCACATGTACATTGAACAGGCAATGAGACTACACTCTTCAACTTCCAGATGCTACATAATAATTGCTCATTCAGCAGACAAAATCTAGAAGCTGGGAGAGGGAGAAAAGAAGTCAGCATGAGGGGCGCCTGAGTGGCCCTCTTGGCTCAGGTCATGATGCCAGGGTCCTGGGATCAAGCCCCACATCAGGCTCCCTGCACATTGGGAGCCTGCTTCTCCCTCTCCCTCTCCCTCTCCCTCTCCCTCTGTGTGCATGAGCTCTCTCTCTCTCTCTCTCTCAGATAAATAAATAAATCTTAAAAAAAGGTCAACATGAAACAACATAGGTTCTTCCTGCAAAGTCCTAAAATTTCACGTGATTATGAAGACATAGGGTGTGATCCAGATGGTGTCTAGATACCATAATAATTGGCTCTACATAAAAGTGTACAAAGAATGTGCTTGTAGATTACTTGACATATCCGGGCTGATGGCCTCATATCAGTAACATGTCCTGCTAAATTGTACTTTTCACCTTCATGTCTGTTTACAAGCATTATTTATTGACACAAAATAGCACATGGTTTAATTAAATTGAAATAATTCAGGGCAGGGAATGGTGCCTAGACAATTGGAAGATGCTTTCCAAATGTTCTTCCAATGGAAGTATGTGGAATCCGTAAAATAACAATAATTATTTCAGCACCATAAATCAAGCTAAAATATTTGTTTCCAGAAATGTCCAGTAGAATGAACACCTTCCAGACCTAAGTCATCTCAACATAATACAGCTGTCTGGAACAACCCTGGAATGGCTCTGTTTTTTCTTTTAATGAGAAAGCACCTATTGAGGCAGGGATGATAGGTGAGATTTACAGCATCATAGTTAAGAAACTAGGGAAAGGATAAATAAGAGAAAGATAACCATAATGTTTTGAGGACATGATTTTTAATTTCACTTATAAGACTCTTCTCTAAAAGGCAATAAAGAATGTAAATGTAAGGGACACAGGGTTGAAGGGTGCAGGAAATAACAGAGGATAGGAAAGAACAGTGTTTTTTTTAAGATTTTATTTATTAGAGAGAGAGAGTACGAAAGGGAGGAGGGGGCAGAGGGAGAGGGACAAGCAGGCTCCCCACTGAGGTTGGGGCTCCAGGTGGGGCTTGACAAGAGGGGTTCTACAAGAGGGGCTCAACAGGAGGGGCTCAATCCCAGGACCTGAGATCATGACCTGAGCCAAAGTCAAGATGCCTAACTGACTGAGCCACCAGGCCCCCTGGAAAGAACAGTATTTTTAACCAAGTCACAGGACATAAAACAGGTAAGAAAAGAGGATCTATTTAAGTATTTCTCCATAATGTATAATCTAGATTACACCTCTCTAGAGCAGTGCTACACTGCAGAGGTTAAGAGCCAGACTTCAGGATTGGACAGATTACCTGGGTCGGTCAAGCATCATCACATCCTCTCTGTGTTCTTGAGAAGTTACTTAAACCTCAGTTTCTTCATCAGCAAAACATAAAGAAGAAGGTTGCTATGAAGAACAAGTGATATAATTCCTGGGAGGCAATAGAACAGTGCCTGGCACACATAAGTCTCCATAAATAGATTTGTTTTTATTATTGCTTTTGGACTGAATGATAGAATTTATGGCAACTATGCAGTACCAGATGAACTATTTCTGATTTAATGGCTATATATTTAAGACAGAAGTCTACTCTTTGCCACAGTGCCTAAGTTAATCTGATTATAATATGTTTGCAGAGACACCTAACGTTTTCAGACCACTAGAGTTGTATTTAGTGCTAAAAATGTCACATGTCTTATTTCCCAACAAATATTGGAAGGCTTGATTTGACACCTAGTCTCTATTATACCAACCTCATTCATTTAAACAGATGATATATCTTCCAAGTAGACCATTCCTGGAGATTTCCAAATGCAAATCACATTCTGAAAGCTTCTCGAATGTTAAACGCAGTTCTTAATTTTAATATTTATCGCACACCTCAATGGCATTTCAATACAATCTATCTTGGTATATCAGAAATAAAATACAATATTAAATGCAGAGGTGCTGTCCGTGTTTCAAGAAAATCCAAAAACTAAGTCTTTTTTTTTTTTTATGTAACCTGACTGGGTGACCAAATTAACTACAGCATTAATGCTACCTAATATTCCATCGTGAAGTAGTTAATGTTTAAAGAGATAATTTCGTTAAGACTAATCACTGCAATAGGATTAACTTACATATAACAAATTTCAATCATATGTGAAGAGACACATATAAAACATATTAGAGTGTAATTTGTGTTATAAAAAGCTGTGTTGCTTACAGAATAATATTTGATCTAAAAAAAAAGCTGTAAAAGAATTGCAAATTAGGGGCAAGAGTCACTATTACTTTTTTTTAAAGATTTTATTTATTTGAGAGAGAGAGAGAGAGAGGGCACAGGAGCACAGAGGGAGAGGGAGAAGCAGACTCCCTGCTGAGCAGAGAGCCCAACGCGGGGCTGGACTCAGGGCTCGATCCCCAGACCCTGAGATCATGACCTGAGCCAAAGGCAGATGCTTAACCCATTGAGCCACTCAGGCGCCCCTAGAGTCCTATTACTTGAAAAACAATCCAAAATTTTAAAAAGCAGTTCTGGGGATGCCTGGGTGGCTCAGTCGGTTAAACATCCACCCCTGGCTCAGGTCATGATCCCAGGGTCCTGGGATGGAGTCCTGCATCAGGCTCCATGCTCAGCAGGGAGCCTTCTTCTCCGTCTGCCTGCTCTGCCTGCCCCTTCCCTGTTTGTGTGCTCTCGCTCTCTCTCTCTCTCTGACAAATAAATAAAATCTTTAAAAAAATAAAAATAAAAAGCAGTTCTGGGGTGCCATATGTACTAGCAATTTCCCGGAGTCGGCGTCCCCATATCCCTGTCCTCTGTAAACGCCCTTCCTCAGTTAGGAACGACCTCCCCTTCCTTGCCCACCAGACTTGTCTTCCTTCAAGTCTCAGCACAGCAAGGCCTCCTCATTGATGCCCCCGAGGCAGTCAGTCAATTCTTTTGTGCTCTCTGGGACATGGTACAAAGATTGTTGCTGTTTTAAAGACAATTCTTTAAATACTCAGCCATCAGAAAGGATGAATACCTACCATTTACATCAACATGGATGGAACTAGAGGGTATTATGCTGAGCAAAATCAGTCAATCAGATGGTTTCATTCATATGTGGAATATAAGAAAGTACAGGGGATCATAGAGGAAGGGAGGGAAAACTGAATGGGGGTCACCAGAGAGGAAGAAAAACCATGAGAGACTCTTAACTCTAGGAAACAAACTGAGCAGTTACTGGAGGGGAGAGGGTGGGGGTTGGGGTAACTGGGTGAGGGGCATTAAGGGGGGCATGTGATGTGATGAGCACTGGGTGTTATATGCAACTGATGAATTATTGAACACTACATTATTGAACACTACGTCTGAAACACTACTCTAGGTTGGCTAATTGAATTTAAATTTAAAAAATGAAAAAAAAAAAGGCATGGACTGGGTCTTAGTTATATTTTGAGTTGAAAATGCCTGGCACGTAGCCTTACACACTAGGTACTCAAAAAGTGCTTGTCACTACACATGGGCAACGTTATAAAGGAGGTAAAAGTTTGCCTTTCCACCTCCTTTCTCTGTAGCTCACACACCTATTGTCTCTCACTGTGTTCTCAGTGGCCGGTGCGATGCCAGGGGGCCTCATTTAAATGTCCCACTGAGGCCCATCTTCCAAACATCTCAAGGTCTAGAGCTCTTCCCTCTGCCCCTCAACACCTGCTCAAGGCAATTACTGGCTATACTCATTCATGTCAGACGGTAAATGACACGATTTGGGAGGTATTTCTCCATTGTGATGCACAGCCAGGGATCCCTGAAATCACATCCTGTGGGCAGCTATAGACACCATCTACAGATAAACATATAAGAACGGTAAAAAAAAACAATTTTCAGGTCACAGGAGCATGATAATTCAGCACTCCTTCAGCCACATAGATTTCTAAAGATCAATACGAGATTTTTCTTTTCAAAATGACTTTAACTGAATTGATTTTTTTGTGTTGATATTATCCACTCTCAAAGAAAAAAAATCAACGGCACACATCAACATGGATAAATCTCAAAAACAAAAAACAAAAAGAAAAAGGAAGTTACAGAGGAATATATCCAGTATGGCTCCATTTATTTAAAGTTCAAAGCAATGAAAATAAGCTCTATATATGGCTTATGGATACATTTATAAGTGGCGAACCCATACAGAAAAGCAAAGAAATGATTAGTTCAAAATGCAAAATTCAGGCAAGTAATTGCCTCCATGAAAGAGGCAGGGGCAGAAGGAAGGCCAAGATAAAGTAACGTCCTATTTTTTAGCTGGACTGTGGGTATTCATTATGTTATTCTTCTTTAAACTATACATATGTCCTCTTTCAAATGTATGGCATATTTCATAACAAAAGAAAACCAAGCGCTCTTAAAAAACTATACAAAAAAATAATAATCACCTAAAACCCACCACCCAGAGTTAAATATTAACAACCTTCCAGATACCTTTCTTTTTATACACATGCACACATACACACACAATTTTACGTGTATATAAGGTAATGTACCAACAATACTGTTTGCATCCTGCTTTTTTTTTTTAAGATTTATTTATTTATTTTAGAGAGAGAGATGGAGAGAGCACGAGCAGGAAGGGCAGAGGGAGAGGGAGAGAAATCCAAGCAGGCTCCGCACCGAGCAAGGAGCCAAACCCAGGGCTTGATCTCATGACCCTGAGATCACAACCTGAGCTAAAACCAAGATTCAGACACTTAACTGGCTGTGCGACACGGGTCCCCCTGCAACCTGCTCTTTATTCGACAATACACGATATGCATTGTTGTAGAATGAACCCCATGACATAAAATTGAATAAGAAAAAATGCTGTGAGCTTATTAAGAAGTCACACAAAAAGGAATGTTCTCACCAAATGTGATTAAACATATTTCCCTCAGATCTCCAGAATTCACATGACAAGAGAATTTTTTACATTCCAAAACCAAATTTCCAGAAAACGTCATGCAAAACTGACCTTTCCTGCAAAAGTAAACTTAGCTCTACAACATCTCTTTAATCCACAGTCAAAGCCAGACTTTTTCACTTGTAAGCTAAATACTTCTTTACTATGGAACAAATGTGCCAGAAACGATGTTCATCATTTTCAACACAGAAGAAAATAACCATATTACATCAGAGCCCATAAAATACTGAAAATGGAGGGCTTATTTTCTCACTTCTGACATTCATGTCATGTGTAAGACCTAGCCATACAGGCTTTAAGTTCTGTTCTGTTAAAAACAGAATTGCTTCCATCTAAGACCCCCAAATTACATCTCAATCATGGCAACATTTATGAATCCTAACTGCCTGTTACTATGTTAGTAAACTATTGTTTTAAACTGACATGCCTTCTGGACCAAATTATTCCCATGAACAAACTACTTGCTAGCCAGAGCCTCAGTCAGTATTTCCTCTGAACTTGAAGTTTTCAATACGGCAAGCCGCAACTGGTAACCATACACTTCACACTCATGGCTTTCTATAAATGTTTTAGTTTGAAATAATAAATGCTTTTAAAAATACCTCCACTTTGATAGGAAAACCCTATTCACCTCACAGCTCATTCCCACTTTTTAGTAATTTTTTTCTCATCAAGTTGACTCAAATTGAAAACATATCACCAAGAACTGAGCCACGTAACAGCCTGACATAGATTCCAGAATTGAGGGTGAGGGGCCAATGAGTGGGACCTGAGAACTTGTGGAGAAAGGGGATTTTTCTTATCAAAACATGATCGTAGGTTTGGAAATGTGCTTGCGAAAATAATTTCGGCTGAAGCAATTCCTTGCTGTTCCAACCATCCCCCAAACTGTGTTTTTATCAGTCTGAGAGATTGTAAGACTCCATTCCTACAATTCAGGTTTCTCATTTCCTCCTAAATAAACGAAATTGAATTTCTGTGGCTATAGCTGTTTAAAAGGATTTTTCCCTTTTTAAGTGAATGCAATGTGCGTGGATATTCCCAATTCATTAAACCTTGTCGTTCGCAAAGCAGGAGACTTGCAGAACAGCAGTAACACGCCAGGCTTTATGAGATTTGAGGCAAACACTGTGTTCAGGGTGAGTAAAAATGTCTCAGGGCAACCCAGAGAGAAAACTCTATTGAGGAATTCAAAATGGGAGAAACTCACATCTGGGCACAGGTGAGGATTGCAAGGTTTAGATGACCTTCTTCATTCTGTGTTGTTGTGTGCATGAGTCTGTTATCTGTCCTCAATAAACCAATTCATCAAATGACACATCACCTGGGAAAATGCAAGATAGTTCATCCAATCCATGTAAAAACTTGTCCTGCTTAGATATGAAAGATACTCCTGAGTGGACCCAAAGCAGGTGAAGTGTTGAGCAAAATAAAAAGCAGGTAAACTTCATGTTATTGCGGAATACCAGATAGCCACCCTTCATGTCAACTTTCATCCTAGTTCATATGTGTGGTAAAGATCACTCGTGCTGAAGTTTTATAGTTTCTGCATGTACCAATTACAGACCAGCAAGCCTACGGGTTTTCTGTGCCTTAAATACTTCTCTTCCACTTCATGATTTCACAGGATATATATACCAGAGTGAGCAGAACATTAATAACAGATCTGCAGACAAAGAAAACGATTGCAGGCCAGTTGGAATTTTTGGACAAAGAGAAGGGACAAACTTGAATTATGAAGAAGGCTTCGGCCTCAGGCAGTTAATGTAGTTACATGAAGCAACAGCATGAGATGTCAGCAAATCAGAGCAGATTGTCCTGCTTCCCTGGCCTAAGAAAACATTTGGGCTATCTTGGGCGTATCAATTCTTTTCTACCTTAAAATTGCTTTGCCCATTTGATTTGTTTTCCTTGCGCTTTTTTTTTTTTTAAAGATTTTATTTATTTATTTGAGAGAGCAAGACCAAGGGAGAGAGAAAGAGAGCACAAGCTGGGGGAGAGACAGAGAGAGAGGGAGAAGCAGACTCCACGCGGAGCAGGGAGCCCGACTCAGGGATCCATCCCAGGACCCTGGAATCACGACCTGAGCTGAAGGCAGATGCCTAACCGACCGACCCACCCAGGCGCCCCTCCTTGCACTTTTATATGTGGAAATATGAACTCCACCCTCTTCTAACAAAATAATCATTTTTCTTCAGAAATGTTTTTTTAAGTAGGCTCTACACCCAATGTGGTACTTGAACCAGCGACCCTGAGATCAAGAGTCACATGTTCTACTGACTGAGCCAGCCAGGCACCCCTATTCAGAAACATTTTTAAAGCACGTGCTTAAGAACATGGTTTTTTTTTTTTTAAGATTTATTTATTTATTTATTTGACAGACAGCGAGAGAAGGAATACAAGCAGGGAGAGTGGAAGAGGGAGAAACAGACAGGGAGCAGGGAGCCCAATGTGGGGCTCGATCCCAGGACTCTGGGATCATGACCTGAGCCGAAGGCAGACACCTAATGACTGAGCCACCCAGGCGCCCTAAGTATATGTTTCTTTGCCACTTTCCATTTTATCTTAACACTGCTGTTGGACAAATACTCCCCAAATTCTCCCTTTGTTCCTTTGTGTCTGCATTCAAAATCTTTAGTGCTTTCTCACTGCCTTTAGAACAAGGTCAGTGTTCTTAATCTGTTATTTGAGGCTTCCTTAACATGGCCCAAACTCTTTTTTTTTGTTGTTTTAATTTTTCTCCTCCTACACAAATCCCTTGACTAGACCAAAGTAGATTTTCTTTTACTGCCCCACATCCATGTAGCTTTCTGTCTTCATTCATTTGCTCAAGTTGTGATCCCTCCCTGTATTGGTCAGCTGCACGGTAGTAACAAACAAGCCCCCAGATCTCTGGATTACAACAACATATATTTATTTCTCATTCATATTACAGGTTGGCTTTCCCTGGGCTTCAGTTCTGCTCTAGGTTCCAACTCTGTTCTATGTGTCACTTCATTCTGGAACCCACACCCAAGAAGAAGCCACTCTCTGGGACAGACTGTGGTCCTGGCAGAAAACAGAGCAAAACAGGCAGTCACATTTAAAGCTTCTGCTCTGATGTGGCATATGTCAGGATTTACTCATATTTCATGGTCAAAGCAAGTCGCATTGGCAAGCCCAACATTAATAGACCAAGAACATATACTTCCCCTCTGAGTGGACATTACAAATCACACTGCAATTAACAGGAGTGTATAATCCTATTACAGGAAAGAAGAGAAGTTAATAATTGCAAAAAAAAAAAAAAAAAAAACCTACCCCAACTACCTGAATCATCTACTTCCCTCCTCTGCGAACAGGTCCCCCCTCAGTTTAAGCCTTTGTTCAAGTCCCATGTTTATCCACCTGTCTAATCTAAAGAGCCCTTGGTCTTCCTGGAGTGCTGCTTGTCAGTATGGCTCACTAGGCACTTAGCTTATGCTACCACATATAACAAGTCATCATATTCCATCTCTCTGTCTTGTGTGCCTGACTAGACCATAACCTTTAGGAGAATAAGACGAAATCTTATACCTCTTGATAATTTCACCAATTGTAGAAGGTATATCCCTGTATAATTGTTTGTTGTTGAAGGAGTTCTTAGCGATAACATTTTTCTGTTGTGAGAAACAAGTTTCGTCTTCAAAGAAGAACTGACTTAGTTCGAAAGAGTATTATTGCCAAATTTTAATGTATTCTCTCCATTATGGAGAACATTGCTAAGATCAATATATAGGCACACAGCCCCTTTGTACACGTATCTGAGGCCTAAGCATTTAAACAAAGCGTGTGGTATAAAATAGGGCCATGACAGGGGCCACACTGGCTTCGCCCTCATTTTAGCCCCAGTTTGAAAACAGTAACTTGGACAAATAGAACTGTAATGATTTCTTTTAATAAAAGGTAGCTGTGCTAAAAATGAGAATTTTTAAAGATATCTTGGTATCTTGGTAAAATAGTTCTCTTTTCTGGGGCACCTGGGTGGCTCAGTTGGTTAAGCGTCTGTCTTTGGCTCAGGTCATGATCTCAGGGTTCCAGGATTGAGCCCCTCATCAAGCTCCCTGCTCAGCAAGGAGTCTCCTTCTCTCTCTCCCTCTGCCCATGCCCCTGCTTCTCTCTCTCTCTCTCTGTCTCTCTCTCACACATAAATAAAATCTTTAAAAAAATAAAAAATAAAATAGTTCTCTTTTCTTATAAGAACTACAGTCCCTAGAACCAGATTCACAAGTCATGGAATTCAACAGGATTTTCCCAAAAGAAAATTCCTTGCAACAAACCACAGGAGGCACAGTCCCACTTCCTCAGAGTACTACTACTACAAATTTCATTTTTAATGTCTTATAGTCTCTGAGCTGGCTAATCAATACTCAGTCATTTATCCTGAATGTTGCATGTCCATTTCACGATATTGCAAAGCCGTGCTTTTCATATTTCTTCGTCAGCTACATCATTTTTTAAATCACCACTCAAACATAACCCTGACGTTAAGAGGTGACCTCTGTCACGTGACATTCAGTGTCTCCCTTCAACAGCTGATCAGAATCTTCCCAGCACCTCCTCAGGCACACCTTCCTCGGGTTCACATCTACTCTCACAGGCCTGCTTGGCTCTTTTCCCTGATTTGAGGTTAGGCCCATGACTCTGAGCAAAGCAATCATTACCTCTCCCACCCACAAATAGAATCCATTAAGTAAAAATTCATTCCAAACTCATCTTAGGCTAGTGAGGAAGACTGGGTAAGCCTCAAAAGGTCTAGAGGTTGAATTTCATTTGGAAAATGACCCAGAAGTTCAACAGCTTATCCAGTCGTTATCCTAACCAGGAGAGAGGCCTAGGGATGTGCTGACAGGAAGGAATTAAGGTTCCACCAGGCACCACTGAAAACCAGTTTTGTAGCCCATTGCTGCCCACTGCTTCTGAGAAGGAGGGAGGTGAGGGAGAGATGATGTTAAGGGAATAACAGGTCAGGAAACCTCACTCCTGGCCTTTCCAGAGCCTAGAGAAGAATTATTCATGCCCGGTCTCAAACTGGGAAGACCTGGTATACTTACAATGAAAAACTGCTCCTGATGAATCAAGAGCTCATTTGTAAACTCCCTTCCTAAAAATTGCTTTTTTTCTTTTAAGATTTTATTTATTTATTTATTTATTTATTTATTTATTTATTTATTTATTT
>NW_023270454.1:13573293-13601089 GCF_011800145.1 Mirounga leonina
TTTATTTATTTATTTATTTATTTATTTATTTATTTATTTATTTATTTATTTATTTAACAGAGAGAGACACAGCAAGAGAGGGAACACAAGCAGGGGGCGTGGTAGAGGGAGAAGCAGGCTTCCCACTGATCAGGGAGCCTGATGTGGGACTCGATCCCAGGACCCTGGGATCATGACCTGAGCCTAAGGCAGACACGTAATGACCGAGTCACCCAGGTGCCCCCAAATTGCTTATTTTTGACACGAAGGCCAAAAAGCTTTGCAAGGTAGTGAGGCACCATTATTTCCTTGGATTTTAAAAGGTGATGTTTGGAAATGAATAAAATTTCATTTAGAATAATATGCGAAGGGTGCTTTATTTTAAAAATCCCAGGGATGGGGCACGTGGGCGGCTCAGTCGGTTCAGCATCTGCCTTCAGCTCAAGTCAGGATCCTAGGGTCCTGGGATCAAGTCCCACATTGGGCTCCCTGCTCAGCGGGGAGCCTGCCTCCTCCCTCTGCTGGCTGTCCCCCCAGCTTGTGCTCTCTCTCTCTCTCTCAAATAAATAAATAAAATACTTAAAAAAATAAAAATAAAAATCCCAGGGATGCCTATCAGCTACCATAGGCTGTGAGGGTAGAAAGCCAAAGAATGCATCTACTTAACCACTCAGTGGAAAACAAAGACTTATTTGATTTTTTAAAAATTCAATCTGAGCTTTAGGAAAAATAAAAGTACTCAGATCTTTGATTAAAGTCGGGAAATATAGGGAGTTGAGGACTTAAACCTTACACTAGAGCATAGAAAGAGAAAATTCCTTTAAGATATCTGCCAAGCCACCTCCCCAGAGCTGCATTTAAATCATTCAGGAGAAAAGATAGCTATTCTATTTTTAAGCATGCCCATGGGGGTGGGTGAGACTATATCCTATCTCATTGTTAATAACACTCATCAATGCTGGTAAATTGTTTTTCACATGTGACCCAAAGGAAAAAATTAAAGGATGCTCTAGCTCATCCCTCTTGATGATTGACATGCTATCTCTAGGGCCTAATCCCATTCAGTGGCCTTTCCGTGAAGTCCAGAATGGTGTAGGAGGCACTAAAGATAAGCTAAGGCCTTCCATATGTGTCCTTCCTCCTAGAAGAGGGGGGAAAAGAAAAGGCTCTCTTTCAACAGGACATATCTTCCCAAATCTTCCAAAAATCTGGTTAATAAGATTCTTTTAAGACCAATGTTGACCATTTTGTTGATGAATAGCACTAAGAAAGAACAAAAAAAAAAAAAAAGGAAATTTGATTATAAGAAAAAGAAACCTACATTTTACATGTATGTTTTTCTAGGATTTAAGTACACAAAACACATCAATGAATACCCAGATTCCTCAGGAAAAAAGGAAAACATTCCAAAAGAGGAAAAATACTGAACTTTCTTTAAATGTAAAATACCAAATAACATAATGCCAACTTAACATTATGTAATTGTCTACAAGAAGTTGGCTAGCTAGAAGAAGAAAGATGTTACATCTCCAAGGGTTTTTTGTTTGTTTTTTTGTTTTTATGGTGCGTATGGTAGGTGGAGTCTACCATGCTGAGATGATACTTTAGAGCATTTGATCTCATTCTGATAGAAAACCAGGTATCTGGGGAGATGCAACTTCTCCCAGAGCTTCTGGAAAACAACTTTGGATAGGTGATGGAAAATTAGTTTTCTTCTGAAAGTCACATCAAATTGTTGTCATCCTTTCTCCCCTAGATTACAGAACCACAAGAACCCAGGAAGTCATCTGAAGGGGAGAAGAGAAGAACAAGTCATAACAGAAGAGGATAATGTTCAACATGGAAGGAAATAAGGTAACAATACGTATTTCTGATACAGGAGCAGCAGCCGTGCAAGCAGTGCCATGGGAACCACTCCGCAGAAGGAACAGGCTCCTCTCCCGTCGGCCGCAGCAGGAGGGGCTCAGCAACCGCCCCACAGGCGCGCTGCTTTGGTCTAATGGTCCAAGAGCATGAGCTACGGACTTGCATGCCCTATACTCCGTTCACCTACTGGCTCCACCATTTATTTTTTTAATTTAAGTTCTAGTTAGTTGAGACAGTTTAATATTGGTTTCAAGAGTAGAGTTCAGTGGTTCATCATTTACATATAACACCCAGTGCTCATCATCACAAGTGCCCTCCTCAATACCCATCCCCCACCGAGCCCATCCCCACCCACCTCCCTCCATCAACCCTCAGTTTGTTCTCTATCGTTAAGAGTCTCTCCTGATTTGTTTCCCTCTTTCTCCCTTTCTCCCCCTCCCATATGTTCATCCATTTTGTTTCTTAAATTCCACATGAGTGAAATCATATGGTATTTGTCTTTGTCTGGTTGACTTGTTTCGCTCAGTATAATACACTCTAGTTCCATCCACTTCATTGCAAATGGCAAGATTTCATTCTTTCTGATGGCATAGTAGTGTGTGTGGGGGGGGGGGACCACCTCTTCTTTATTCATTCATCAGTCAATGGACATTTGGGCTCTTTCCATAGTTTGGCTATTGCTGATAATGCTGCTATAAACATCAGGGTGCATGTACTCCTTCGAATGTGTATTTTTTATCCTTTCGGTAAATACCTAGTAGTACAGTTGCTGGATCACCAGGTAGTTCTATTTTTAGCTTTTTGAGGAACCTCCATACTGTTTTCCAGAGTGGCTGCACCAGCTTGCATTCCCACCAACAGTGCAAGAGGGTTCCCCTTTCTCTGCATCCTTGCCAACACCTGTTGGCTCCTCTGTTGTTAATATTTGGCTCCACCGTTTATTACTTTCATGATCTTGAGCAAATTTTTGACTTCTCTGCCTCAATTTCCCCATCTATAAAATGAAAACATAACAGCAATCTCATAAAAATGGTCGGAAAGATTAAGTTGTATAAAGCATAGAGATGTTTGTCACAGAGCACGGAAGTAGTAAGCACCCAATAAACGTCAGCCAGTATTACATTTCTGGTCACCTCTATAACAGCCCTATTAAAGTCATCATCATCATCATCATCATCATCATCATCTTCATTTATAGAGGAAGATAGTTAAGGAGCAGATGTTACCAGTCCAGTTTCATATTGTTAGTTAGCATTCCATACAGTATCTGTGTCCCAGAAATATTTGCCTCCAAATTAATACCCTTTGCTCTGGGCAGCACTGTTTGTCCACTCTCCCAGGACACACAATTTGAAGAACACTGACAACTTCATGCAAATAGTCAATTAATGGTATTTGACTGAATAGCTAGCCTGTCTTGAAAAAATGAATAACCTCAGACCACACAACTTTTAATACTAGAAAGTAACATTCTTTGACAATCTACAGTCCATCCCAAGCATTCTGACTCCTTAAAAGACAAATATCTTTACAGGGTGCACAAGATCCCACTAAAGTAGCAGCTCTTGGGTTTTGTTAAATCTAGGAATCCCTTGCAGAAGCAGATAAGAGAAAAGAACACTTTCTCCAGAAAGAAAATGCACATACCCATCCTCACAAAACACGCATACAATTTCACAGTGGGTTTGCAGGCCTGGAGAAGTCTGTGAGATCCAGGTTAGGAATCCGTGTTCTAAAGACCCTGGAGGTTGGGAAGGAGATTCCATTTGCAAAATGCTTTTTTTTTTTTTTTTTTCCTAGCTAGCTATCATCTTCCTGCTTTGTTTTCTTTTGTTTCTGTTCGATTTCTTTCCCTTCTTTTCCTGTTCTCTTTCCTATCTCTCTCCTCTCTTATTCTTCCTTGCTCAGTCCTCCACCCCCTTCCTACCTTGGCGATCAGACAGAGCCCCTATCACAATCCCTTCTCCCTTCCTCTCCCTCCCCTCTGTATCCTTCCTGACCAGCTGATTCCGGAGAGGAATCCGATAACTTATCAATAGGCATAGGTTGCTCCATAGGAATATTGGCCAGCCTAGGAAACAGTCTTTCTTTGAAGGATAGCAGATCAGAACTTCTGACTCTAATGGGGAGTGTTTTCTCCTAATTCTCCAGTAAATGTGGCCACTTTCCATTAAATATACCCAGATTCACTGTATCCTGTTTTCAAGGAAACAGATTCGCTAACAAGTTAACCATGCTGGTATAGATATCTGTGTCCTCATTTGTCCTGTGTCTGTGACTTTATTTTTATGGTGCCCATCAACTTAGTGTTAACCGCTCAAAGAAAGAGACATTAGAAACAGAAATAGTGTTCATTTAAGCAATCTTTGCATTAAAATGTGTCCATCTCCCATAGGTTTCTTGTTTCCCTTTAAGGTGTGAGTGAATTCCATTCATATCAATGTAAAAACTGTTTAAAAGTTCATCTTTTTAAAACCCATAATGCTGGGGCGCCTGGGTGGCTCAGTTGTTAAGCATCTGCCTTCGGCTCAGGTCATGATCCCAGAGTCCTAGGATCGGGCCCTGCATTGGGCTCCCTGCTCAGCGGGAAGCCTGCTTCTCCCTCTCCCACTCCCCCTGCTTGTGTTCCCTCTCCCGCTGTGTCTCTCTCTGTCAAATAAATAAATAAAATCTTAAAAAAAAAAAACCCATAATGCAATCCTTTGGAATCCCTGGCCAACTTTTATAATCTTATGTTTAGGTTTTTTTTATACATTCCACCCATAGAGTTGCCTAATATGAAAATCTGCTTAAGGAATTATAAGAATGGAAAGCCTCAAGCTGAAATAAAATGCAAAATCCTGGACTAAAACATTTAAATGAAATGCTGTTCAAAGAATTTGTCTTATAGTTTGCCTTTTGATGCCTTTTATACATCTATAATATTCCATCATCAAAAAATCCTAAGAAGTCAATATTTCCATTCCTAAGCAAATAAAAATGCTTTGTGTATACCCAAGAATTTTCTTGAAGGATGCTTTTCAAAAGAATAGTCCTTTGAATTTTCCATGTGGAAGTTTCCACAAAAACTAAGACATGACGACCACGTTTTTAATAAGTCAGATTTACCACAAGTGTACCTCAAACTGGACATTTTGTGAATGGTTGGGCATGCACAATTCAAGGAGAGGGACAGATGCTTTATATGAACATCACACATTTAGTTCAGAGTTTTCTGAATATTTCATGGCAACTCCACTGGCTTTTCTGCTTATTTTAATGATCATTCAAGGTTCCATTACTGTGAAGTCACTCACCGGACGGAAATACTTTTTTTTTTTTATTTGGAAAGAAAAAAAAAACATATAAAATGAATAGCACTGGCGAATGTTTCTAATCATTTCCTTCAAATACCAAACCACCAAACAATCTTTTTATTTACTACGTTTTGCTTGGGTACATAAATCAAAGGACAATAACAAGCCTAATGTCAAAGAAACTTTTTGACACTTCATACATTTGAGCAAGCTTAGCCGATAAACAGTTTAGATGAAGTTATGGTTTGAAATATGTTTCCCAAGAGGACTGTGGTTCATAAATTGCTATCAGGCTACCTCTGTCATTATTGATTTGAGACGTGTTCAAGGTACCCACAGCTATTACTGAGTCTAGCATTACTTGACCTGCTTTTTCAGAGAATGATATTGGTTATACAAGGACAACTAACCATCCATCCTATAAGAAACACACAGTTTGCCTGTCATCATATATATAAAACATTGCATTCTATTTGAAATTTTGACCAACAATTAAAAGAGGAGGAAATGCTATCCTTTTCCATGGATTAAATAATTTTTATAATGCTGAGATGTATTAAATCAGTTGTTTTATAACAACTGTACTGCAAGGGCCTAGAAAATGAGAGAACAACAACAACAAACAAACACCCAACATCAAACAAAAGAAATTTGCACCTCAGCATTCTGTGATTATATTCTAATCAATTACATCTGTGCGCTTAAGTCTTCTTTGCAGATAAGTGTGTTTAACAAGGTTATTAAAAATAAATCTAGAGTCAAATCAAATATTAGTTGCATAATGTGTGTGTGTGTGTGTGTGTGTGTTTATTCCTTTCCCCGCTGCAAAAACCAAGTCTGCTGTCCTCCCCAGTGAGGGTTCAGAGTATGGAACAGTTTATGCTCCAACCTGCACTGTGCCCTCTGCCTTGCGGATTTGGGAAACGTCAGAAAAAGATCAGAGCAAGGATCCTGCTACTTTTTATTCAGATCCTCTGGTCTTAACTTTCAAGGAAACACTTAAAGGTTAGTTATGACTTGATCGTTCTGCATTAGATTTGTCATCAGTGACCCGGCTTCACAAATGCACAGAACTGAAGAGTATCAGATACGGACTTGGTGAGTGTCATCAACTGCTAGAGACGTGATAAATTTATGAGCTTTATCAGCCTTGCTTTTAAAAGTCCTGGTAAGTTAAACAGTCAGAGGTGGAGGTTTCCTGTGAGCCCTCTTAATCATCCGAGAGGGCTGCGTGACCGCACGTTTGAGGAGAGCTATGCAAATAAAAGCTTGACCACGTCACTTGCACACAAAGAAACCTGCCAAACCTGAAGGAAACTGTATGGCCTTCTTGTTTAGCAAATATATATATATATATATGTAACTCCCTGGAACTACTGATTTCAAGCGCTTCAGATAACTCATTCGGGGAAATGCCACTGCACTGTCTCCCGACACTTTCAATAAACTTTCTTAATGTTCCCCTGGTAGCCTCTGCCGATTTTCCACAATCGTGGGCTCTGCTATCTGAATAAGAAGGTATTCAGGTCCTGCCAAAGCAAACTTGGATTTACCTCCGTTTTGACCTTTGGCTGGAAGAGCCTCGGAATTAGGATGCCCAAGAGCTGGGGGTCTCTCCCTCATTCATAATCTACAGCGCTGCATGGCGCTGAACTTTGCAGAAACCGTGCAAATGCCGGTGAGCAATTAAAAGGCTCTCTGGCTCCCTCTCAGCTGCTCGTGGGCCCCCAAATAAAAACAAAATCATTTTGTTTGGGGATAATTTTAAATATGAAACACCAGGCCTGTTCCACAATTGGCTATTTCTAGTTAAAACAGAGCCTCTGATTGCAGAACATTTTTTTTTTTAGGTTAGAAACCAATGGTTCTTTCTTAAGGACCTTGGGAAACTTCCACGGAATTGGGTTTCTCCTCTAAAAAAAGTATCTAAAAATGCACGGGGCCTTTTACTCTGATAAAGCACTTCTGACACATAACTATTAACCCCTGAACAGAGGGTCCCCATCTACTTTTTCTCTTGACCTCCTATCCCACAGTCCTTTGCTGCAGCTCTGGCCTTACTTCAAAGCCCGGCTGGCCCGGGAGGGGCTGCGCTCCTTCTATTTCCTCCTTCCTCCCCCACTTCATCCCCTGTGCTTGCTCGCTCGCTCTTACTCTTTTTTTCCCCCACTTTCCTCTCACAGCTTTCTTGCCTTTGATAGAAAAATGTCTAATCTCTCTATCTTCCCACAGCTTTACAGTTTTTCTGACCATGTGCCTTGTTCTTTTATTTCCTTCATTCAAGGAAAAGTCCCAAATGCGCCTGCTCTAATTTAAAATGGAAAGAAATTAGCTCAGTTTTGGAGCTATCTCTACCTTGCAGCTTGGAGTGATAGTATTTTAGGCAAAATAAAGAACACTTCGAACCTCAAATTAGCAGAAAAAGCGGATCATTACTTGATACCCACAACATGGCTTTCTTTGAATCTAAGACTAGGAGAGCTGGAAAAAATGTTGACCATCTATTCCTAGCTCCTCTTTTGAAGATAGGGCACGGGCAAAGGCGGCAGCATCTGTCCAAAGCCATGGGGCTGTTTGTGACAGAGGCAGAAACCGCTTCTTCAGTCCAGCACTTGACACCCGGATTTCCCTGGGGCAGGAAGACTTAATTCTTTGTCTTGGCTGATGGTCACTAGTAGAACACCTGCCCCAGCTCTCTTTCTTGGACTGAGAGCATGTGAACTAGGGGTTTCTTCGTTGCCAAATCCGTTCCAGCGCCAGGCATTTGGGATTATACGGCCTACTTTGACATCACATTTCTTTCTACTTCTTTTCTCCTACATCCAGAGAGAAGAGAAACATAATCTAATGACTAAAAAAAAAAGGAATTAAACATAATTTTAGGATCATGAAATCTCAGAGCTGATAGGTAGCTGGAACTCCTACCATCCACGTTCCTCACTTTACGTTTTAGCCAACTTGACCTCATGTTAGTCACTTGGTTAGTGAAGAAGCTGCGACAGAAGGCATGATTTATGTCTTGACTCGGCCATCTCTCTACTCCCATGTAATTGAGAATATGCATATTATTGGACATTACTAGTAATACCTTTAATTTACTGTGTGCATGTGAATCTCACCTAATTACTTTTATATTTCAAAGATCTACCATATGTAATAATCAGGATGTCTCATAAATTCACTTTCTATCATTTAATTACTCTTAAAATCTTTTATAAATACAACTCCTTATGCTATTCCTACAACAGTTTCACATATCAAATATCAAATTTATCACTCTTCTGGGCAATGGCCTAAACATATAAAATTTCTTTTGTACAGTATTTTAAGGAAAATGTCCACTTTGGCTTTTTAGCTTGTTTTTTTTTTTTTTCCCCTATGATAATCATAAGGTAATAGTGATTTAGTTTTATTTTGAGGAATTCTCTGATAAAGGGCTTCAACTAAAGTTTTAAGAATTTTTAAGGAAAGTAACCTGCCTCCTACTCATGTTTGTTTTCACCTTTAAGAACAAAGTCCCACGAGTCAAAGTTTATAGTCAATCAAAAAAAGGCACATTACTTTCCCATTTTAATGGTGGAACAGGGACCTTTAACTTTCCTGGAGGCTTTGCTTTGGGGTTTATTCAGAGCAGAACTTCCTTAACACCAGTAATCAGACCCACAGGACACGTGTTAATTGTTCCTGACATGTAAAACTATCTACAGTATCTCAGCTAATAACACCACTGCAGACATTTCACTTTTGGAAAGCACAGTATTGAAACCAATTACACATCTGTTGATTTACCTTAACCCATCTCCCCAAGACAGTAGCATAGCTCATATGCTAATAACGTCAAAATTCCAGTTCCAAAATAGCAGCTGAAATAGGATCAGCCATCGCTGGTTGATTAGGGACGACTGCCAACCCAAAATACATTTGGGCAAAATAGTATTTGTGCAGTCATACAGAAGCATATCACTGATACAGTTTCACAATAGCTAATAGATTCCATAAAACATTCTTTAAAAGTAAGTCGCCTTCGGGCGCCTGGGTGGCTCAGTTGGTTAAGCGACTGCCTTCAGCTCAGGTCATGATCCCAGGGTCCTGGGATCGAGTCCCGCATCGGGCTCCCTGCTTTGCAGGGAGCCTGCTTCTCCCTCTCCCACTCCCCCTGCTTGTGTTCCCTCTCTCGCTGTGTCTCTTTCTGTCAAATAAATAAATAAAAATCTTAAAAAAAAAAAAAAAAGTAAGTCGCCTTCAGGCTGGTTACCGTTGGTTAGACCGATAATTCAGTGTAAAAGATTGGCAACTGTTTCCACCTAGGCCTTGAAAAGATTGTTGCATCAATGAAAGTTCTTGTTTGCATGAAATAGAAACCTCCTCTGATTATCATAAGGTAAAAAAAAAAAAAAAAAAAACTGTGGAGAAGGAGATTGAATGGAAGTATATGGAGGCTTGCAAAGTTGAGAGGAGGCTGGAGGACCAGTCTGGGAAAAGGGTCAGAAACCCAGGGGTCCGGGGACACCTGAGTGGCTCAGTCGGTTAAGCATCTGCCTTTGGCTCAGGTCATGATCCCAGGGTCCTGGAATCAAGTCCCACGTTGGGCTCCCTGCTCAGCGGGAAGCCTGCTTCTCCCTCTGCCTCTGCCTGCCACTCCCCCTGCTTATGGGCACTCTCTGTCTCTCTCTCTGACAAATAAGTAAAATCTTTAAAAAAAGAAAAAAAAAGAAACCCAGCAGTCCAACAGAGCTGAGGAGCCAGAACCCGGGGAACAGGCAGGCAGAGCAGGCTGCTTCAATCCCATTGCCCCTCCCAGAATGCGCCTTCATCTGCCCTTGCCTGCCTCCTCACCTGCTCAAGATTCAAAGACCCAGAAGACAATGTCCAACTGCCCAAATCTAAATCACATGTCTACCTCCAGAGAGGAAGAAGAGGGAGGGTCTGGCCCCTTTCCGCTGTTGTGTGACTCCCAAGGACTCCACACTGTTAGGCTTCACCTAAAAGGGACTGGAGACTAATAAAAGGGAAGTTGGACACACACACGCACACACGCACACACGCACACACACGTGCGCGCGCACGCGTGACAGAGGTTTATTATAAATGCCCTAGTTTGTTTTTTTAAAAGCCTTTGCATTCGGGAAAAAATTTTCTATTTCTGACAAAGTCCACTATGAGCTTTAGAAATTAGCTGCCTCAGATGGGAAACAACATAGATGTACTCACCAAGATCTTTGCTGCAGTGAGTGAGGTTATAAAATGATCCCTGGGTTTTGCTTGACACCGGTCAGAGAGGGAGCGATGTGGCTAGAACAGCCAAATAATCTATCCTAAGATCTTTGACCCTTATGCTAGCAAACAAAATTCAGCCATTTCTAAAAAGGGTATTTTCAAATCGGATTCCCGTGTTTGGTGAGCCTAAGTCAGATCTCTAATTTTTTTACTCTAGGTGATTCTGTCAGCTTATGCTTTAATTTTCTTTGTACAAAATATGAAATGTAAAAGCATTATTTGCACATAAACATTTCGCTAAATAATGGCAAAATGCCATCCAACTGTGGAACTTCATTCTTTGGAATATTTTTACCATTTGAATAAAATAAAGATCAGCTTTTTAAAAAGGTCAAAACAATATTTTATTGTGTATTTGCTTACTAAAGTCCAGATGCTGCCCTTTAAGTGAAAAAAGTGTTCTTACCAAGAATTTTACCAGATACGAGTACATTTTCATTAGGTTTTAACTCTTCAAAGCCTGACCTTCACTGTGGGGCGTAAAGTAGTGAGAATTTGTAATCAGATTTACTTCCTTAAAGAATTATTTCCCTGGGAGGCAGGGGAAATGGGGAAATGTCGGTAAAGGATACAAACTTTCAGTTGTAAGATGGATAATTTCTGGGGATATAATGTACAGCATGGTGATTATAGTTAGCGATACTGTACTGTATACTTGAAATCTGCTAGAAGAGTAGATCTTAAATTTTCCCACTGTACACACAAAAAAATAGTAACTGTGTGAGATAATGAATATGTTAATTAACTCAACTATGGTAATCATTTCACAATATATATGCATATTAAATCATCACATTGTACACATTTTTTAAAAAATCACACTGTACAGCCTAAATATATACAATTTGTATTTGTCAATCACACCTCAGTAAAGCTGGGAAAAATAATAAAATAAAATAAATCAGTAAAATAGAAAAATCATTTTCCGTAAAAGATAATAATAATATAGAAAGTTGATGTGTATTAATAGATGTTAAATAATAAAAACTCTTAATAAATGTTTACTAATTAAATGAATAATAACCGCATTCATATAGCACTGTGCCAGGCCCTGTTCTAATTACGTTACATATGTTACTTCATTTAATCCTTACAACAGCCTGATGAACCAGGTGTTATTTTTAGACCCATTTTACAGATAAGAAAACTGAGGGATAGAACAGTTAAGTAGCTTGCCCAAGGTCTCACAACTAATCCAGTAGGTTTGGCTCCAGAGTCTATGTTCTTAATAGTTAAGTTATAATTTCTCTCTGGATACAATTATTTGAGAAAGGTAATGGAAGTTCTTCCATTAACGTAATTTATTTTTTTTATTATTGAAGTATAGTTGACATACAATGTTATATTAGTTTCGGTTATATTAGTGATTCAACAATTTTATACATTACACAATGCTCACCACAACGAATGTAGTCACCATCTACCATGATACAATATTATTACAGTATTATTGACTGTATTCCCTGTACTGTATTTTTCATCCCTGTGAGTTGTTTATTTTATAACTAGAAGTTTGTACTTCTTAATCCCCTTCACCTATTTTGTCCAACCCTCAAACCCCTCCCCTCTGGCCACCACCATTTTGTCCTCTGTATTTACAAGCCTATTTCTATTTTTTGTTCCTTTGTTCATTTGCTTTTCAGATTCCACATATAAGTGGAATCATATGTATTTCTCTTTCTCTGTCTGATTTATTTCACTTAGCATAATACCCTCTAGGTCCCTCCATGCTGCTGCAATTGGCAAGATTTCATTCTTTTTTATGGCTGAGTAACACCTGGTTCATCAGGCTGTTGTACTTTTGCACTGCCTGGTCCTTCTAGGACAGAGGTTGAGTTAATTCAACTAAGGTCAAGTTAGAGTGGAAAGTGAAGCTACAGATGGCACAGAAGAGTGACACAGTCGGGCTGTGCCCAAGGTTTCACCTCCCAGGCCTGCAGGTCCATTCTGGGATAGGTCCCAACTGGAATGTTTCCTATTTCTCACTAATAGTGGCTGTTACCCGCCCGGCTCCTCTGTCCAAGATCATTCATCATGGCTGGAAATCTCTACTATCTGTGTCTGAAACTTTCAGGGCCAGGCAGGTCAGCATCAAATTCAGAGTGGAAATAAAAATGTAAGAGAGTCTGCCTGGCTTCCATTGCAACTTCTTTTTTTTTTTTTTTTAAGATTTTATTTATTTGATAGAGAGAGACACAGTGAGAGAAGGAACACAAGCAGGGGGAGTGAGAGAGGGAGAAGCAGGCTTCCCGCCGAGCACGGAGCCCGATGCGGGGCTCGATCCCAGGACTCCGGGATCATGACCTGAGCTGAAGGCAGACACTTAACGACTGAGCCACCCAGGCGCCCCTCCATTGCACCTTCTACTCCAGAACATTCTCTTCCTGTTCTTGCTTTACTACAGAGAGAAGCCTAAATAAATAAGCAATGTTTTAGATTTACTTTCCAACATTTCCTTGTTGATTTCTTCCAATGTTTTAGATTCTGACATAGAAATCTGCAATATAAAAAAAACAACACAGGCTTTTGGGTAGAACTTGCTTAATATACTCACAGTGTAAAAGTCAATAATCATAAGTATATAATGTGACTTGAGAGATTCCAATCATGCATTATTAAAAAAAAAAAAAATTCTGTTGGCTTGGCAGATACCAGAGACGGAGGTGTGGTTACCATCCTCTTTTAAACTCTTAGTAGCTCTAGAGGGGTAAAACATCAAGCTGGTGCCAGTCATTTATAATTCAGTGCGGATTCCTTTATTAGATTATTTTCCCCTGAGAAGGCTAAATGAAATAAACGAATAAGAATTCAACAGGGAAAGGAGAGAAATCATCTTTGGGCAGGGGTGATGTGATATCCAAGAAATTCAGCAATTTACCAATTTTGCCAGCTTACCAAATTTGCCTTGGTGTGGGGGAAATAAGACAATCCTCCCCTTCCCTGTTTAGTCAGTAAACTCAAAGGCTTCACCAGTTAGGCAAGTAATATAAATCACACAGATTCAACTCTGGGGAAAGCAATAGAGGCCAGTGGGGTCTATGATGATCTAGGAAGAACGAACTTCACTACAAAAATTTGCAAATTCAAAAATGAAAATTATGAAACAATTTGACTGGCCAATTAAGACCTATATCAGCTGCTGGTTTGGGATCCCATTTAGTCCAACCTGAATGAAGTTTTATGCAAGAATGATATTATATATTATAGAGGGATTAAATTAAAACATGAGCCCGTATCTCATGAATGCTTGTTAAATCAAGCAGACCTAGAGAGAATCCAACTGAGGGGCAATCACTAATTGAGTTCTCCCTGATTTGTATACATTTTTCTCATGGTGATGATGGTGGTTAGATAGATTACTTGGAAAAAATCTCACGTTATGCAGAATGAATTGGCAGCATCTGACAGAGCTGTGCAGGGACAGGCACAAAGGTAAGGAAGGAGCCAGCTTAGGCATTTGGGAGCTCAGAACCAGAAAGCAAAGTGCTCATCATCAGCATCCAAATAAATACCCCTTTAAATTATTTTCTTTTGTTTCTATATCTCCAAAAAGAACATAGCGCTTCCAGTGCCTACCTCAGAGTGGTATTACGAATGTTAGTCATGTTAATGTCATACAGGTGCTTTGAAGATGAAAAGGACTAATTAGCATCAAACCATGAAGTGGCAGCCAAGACATCCATAACAATTAGAGCGAAACAGGAAGGAGGCACCACTGAGAAACTTGGAAGCAATACAACAATGTATTTGTTTCTGTGCAAACCTTTTAATAATGAAAGCTTCTGAACTCTTCAGATGAAAAGAGGCTTAACTGTGCCTTTAATTAGATCATCCTATTGGAGCACAATATAGTGATAAAGAAGATTTAATAAAGCATTTTGTCTTTTTATTACTTTGATTTGATGCAACATATCTGCTCATCCAAGCAAGATGTTTAACTTCAAAGAAGTTCTGTCCACCCTCCCCTCTGGCCAATAAATAACTCCAAGAGGGGGAAAAAACGATGTATTTGGAGAATCCCAGACTGCTGAGTGATGAAAAGATTCATCATTTTTTTTCTACTGTGGACATGGGTCTTTAATTAGTCCTTTACTTTTTTCCCATAACTGGTAGTATTTGTAGGGCTTTAGATTTTGCTGGTTATTGATTAAAATACATGGCAAAGTAATTTTGAAAAAAAATCCAACTACTCAACAATTATAGTAAGACTTTCCTGTTTGAACAAATCCTGGATATGTCCATTTGACCGGGAATTTTACAAATAAAATTAAGTCAGAAAACTGTTGGCATCAAATTCTCTGGATCATGATAAACTTATTCTAAACATCTTTTTTATATGCAAATCTATAATTGGGGCTAGTTCTTGAATTTAAAATTATGGCCAGGCTAAGCCTGGAAACATATAAATAGAATGTTTAGGAGGTCAAGGAATTGATTTGTGGAATTTGTTTGTTGTTCTTGTTGTTGTTAGTCATCTTAATAATATTAGCATAGATGATCAGATAAGCCAGACAACCATCCTGAGTCTATACAAAAGAAAACTTCAGACAAATCCATCCAAATAATCTGGCAGACATTGATTGAGTGGCATGGATAAAAATAAGAGGAAAAAGACAGCAAACTCCAGGGAGGAACCTAAAAGAAGATCAGCAAGAAGAGAAGGGAAAGGGGCACCTGGGTGGCTCAGTTGGTTAAGTGTCTGCCTTTGGCTCAGGTCGTGATTCCAGTGTCCTGGGCTCCCTGCTCGTGAGGAGTCTGCTTCTCTCTCCCCCTGCTCTTGTGTTCTCAGTTGCTCTCTCTCTCTCCTTCTCAAATAAATAAATAAAATCTTAAAAAAAAAAAAAAAAAGAGCAGAAGGAAAAGTGAGCAATCCTGTCACTTAATTGTCTTAACTACACTACATCTAAAAGCCATTCTGACTTTTTGGCCCTTAACAAATATTTGGCTGAACTAATGAACCAGCAGCTTCTTGTGGAAGCTGGCCTAAATCCTCAGGTGAACAGAAAGAAATAAGAAGTGTCCCAAATTGTTATATAACATAACAGAATTCCTACGTGATTTCTTAGAATCTATTTTTTGTATAACACAAACAGTTTATGGGGCGCCTGGGTGGCTCAGTCATTAAGCGTCTGCCTTCGGCTCCAGTCATGATCCCAGGGTCCTGGGATCAAGCCCCGCATCGGGCTCCCCACTCCGTGGGAAGCCTGCTTCTCCCTCTCCCACTCCCCCTGCTTGTGTTCCTGCTCTCGCTATCTCTCTCTCTCTGTCAAATAAGTAAATAAAATCTTTAAAAACACACACACACACAAACAGTTTAAAAAAATAGTCACTCCTATTTCTCTTTCTACATTTCTCTTCTACAAGAAAACCACTGGTTTCTGTACCTCCCGACTTGGGTTCCTTACTACTACCCTCATACCTGTGGAGTCAGAAAGACCTGAATTCAAACTTCACCTTCATCATTAACAGGAACTTCAGTTTTCTTATCTGTAAAAATGGAGGTAATTAAATACCTACGACATGTAGTTATAATGAGGATGAAGTGAAAAAACATACATAAAGACCTCGGAAAGGAGCAGTTTGACACACTCACTCACAAGCACGCATACTCCAACCACAACTCTACCCCTGTCCTCTGAGCTAGGCCCCTGTCCCGGCGTCTTAATACACTTGCATGTTCTCCTACCAGCTCTTCCAAGATGGTATGGATCCAAGATGACATCCAATAAACTGCACGTGTCCAGGGGAAAACTTGTTTCCTTACTGCTTTAATTAGATCATCGTTTGCATAAGATGATTAGATCATAAACTTTGCAAAGGCATTATCCCTTTGTTCAGGGAATTTGACCTGGATTTTTGGAAGCATGTGGACACGGCTTTACGCTGCGAATTTCTAGAGGATAGGGAGCATCACATCGAAGGACCTGGCCTAATGGACTTGTTTCTTGCAGGTAGGAGAGGGACTCCAAGACCAAACCGATCCACTGATGTTGGACAGCTCCTGGGAGTCAATCCCCGCCTGTAAATGATAAGGGACAGGCAAAATTTGACATCCAGCAGTGGGCTCCACCCTCCACGTTGCCAGTCAGTGGACTGGCAAGAACAAGGCCAGATTTGTGCAAGTAAGGTGCTGAAATTTGGGGCACGTTACCACAAGATGAACTTGAAAGATGGGGTCTTAGTCGAAGCCTTCATGGTTACACATAACAGAAACCAACTCAATCCAGTTTGAGCAAACTAGATAATTTCTTGGAAGAAACTGAGGTATCTGATGGAACCCAGACATCTTTCCAAGGCTGGAAAAGCATCCAGGACCCAGGGAGACCTCTGTGTCTCTCAATCTCTTCCTTTCTGTACCTACTGCCTCTCTTCGTGGTGCGAGAAGGCTGTCCAGCCGTGGCTCTCATGTTTACAGCCATTTGCAGAAACTGACTCCCTGGAAAGGATCTGGAAGGGCTTTGCTTGGATCAGATGATCCTAACACATCTGCCAGAGGCCCGTGCCTGCGCTGAAGTGACGTTCTCAGGAATAGAGGTCACTGGGAGGATGGTCACCATAAATATCTCAGCTACAAAAAAGGATCACAAACTCTGGAACAAACCAGCAATCGGAAGAAATGTGCTGAGCCTCAGCATATGATGCATGTGGCAGGAGAGCCATCCAGGCAGCATCTGCCTTCATGAAGGTGAATTCTTAAAACTGAGCCTGAAGGATGGAGCCCAGGTGAGCCCAGCCACCGAGAGGGAATGCTACTGTTTTGGAAGTCTCACTGGCATGCCCATCCCAGCATTTGTGGGGCCCAGAGCAAGAGCGCAAACAAAGGCCCATGTATTACATGTGTAAATATTTAAGGTTGTAGATCAAGCTCACAAACTGTTAAATAAAATATATTTTATTCTCTGACCTTGACAAATAATACCTTCATAACGACTTAGAAGGCCAGGTTCCAGTTTAGAATGCTCAGACTCCTTGGACTTCCACACTGAAACATGGTCGTGTGGACAAGCCGGTGTGGACGTCCCATCCCACACATCCACATTTAGCCCACATCCCTTGCAAATAGCCACCCCTTTTACCCAGCTGATGAGAAGCACAGACCCTGGAAGTGGACTGTTTAGGGAGAGAATTTCAGGGTCCTAGGAATCTAGAGCAAAGTTTCTCAAGCTTGGGACTATCGACACTTAGCCCTGGATAAGTCTTTGTTGTGGAAGGTAAGGAGGAGGTTTTCCTGGGCATTATAGGATGTTTAGCAGCATCTCTGGCCTCTACCTACTAAATGCAACTGGCAACCCCTGCCCCCAAATTGTAACAACCAAAACAATCCCCTGACATGGCCAAATATCTCCTTAGGGACAAAATCGCTCCCAGTTTAGAACCACTGACCTAGAAAGGAAAGGCTTGGGCTGTCATAAGCTGCAGAGCTGGAGAAGGGCTGGGATGAGGTGGGAGGCTCTCTAAAGCACGGAGACCAGAACAAGGGCTGTGGGGTACCATGCTCTATGTTGGCTATCTTCCCAGAATTATTTTCTCAGATCTTCCCAACAACTCAGCAAGGTGAGTATTATTAGCCCATTTTATGGATGAGGAAACTGAGGCTTGTGAAGTTAAGCGTCTTGCTGAATTTCACACCATCTCGAAACTGGCAGAACCCATCATCCAGCACGGGTCTGTCAGGTGCCAATCAGGTTGGGACTAAGTTAATATTAAAGCAAACTAGAATCTGAGACATCAAAATGACCTTAACAGTAAAGTAACCCAATTCACGTTTTTGTCAGATACGGAGCCGATCTGCTGATACTCAGAAAATGGCATGTAGTGATAAAGAATACAACAGGAAATGTTTTCTCCTGTTTAGGAAAACAGCCAAGAGATGAAAAGGTTATTCCTAACTTTAATACCAACACTATCTTTATAAAAATATCATATCTGAGTGGGAAAGATCTATACCCTCCAGCCTCTAATTCATTCAA
Source organism: Mirounga leonina (assembly GCF_011800145.1). NCBI lineage: Eukaryota > Metazoa > Chordata > Mammalia > Carnivora > Phocidae > Mirounga > Mirounga leonina. The sequence continues at coordinate 13,591,682 of NW_023270454.1, forward strand.
ACTAAAAGACAAACTGCTTTTTTTTTTTTTTTTAGATTTACTTATTTGAGAGAGTAGGATGGGGAGGGGCAGAGGGAGATGGAGAGAGAGAATCTCAAGCGGACTCTGCACTGAGCGCGGAGCCTGACACAGGGCTCAATCTCACGACCTTGAGATCATGACCTGAGCTGAAATCAAGGGTCCAATGCTTAACCAACTGAGCCATCCAGGTGCCCGAGAAACTTCTCTTTTGAAACCAGTAAAGATTTCGTCTGTGCAATTAAGCAAAGACTGAGGTAAGAGACATATAAATTAAGGTGTAGAATTATGTGAGCAGGTCCATAAACTCACATAGATACAGTTCTTTAACGTCAGGGGCACATCTTTCTTATTTTGGATCTAACACTCTATGTGACACATAAAATATACTTAAGACACTTCGTTGAATGAATGAATGACTTCAGATTTCCCTAGATAATTTCATTTCAGGAAATCCACTTTCTTCCACCCACAGGAAAATTTCTGGATAATTGCCTCAACTTTTTATTTAGCTTTAACTGTATAAAAGCAATCTGAGAGAAAGCTTTGGAATATATCATATTTAAAAGTTTTAAGATAAATTTGGTATTTGGTGCAGTGTAGTTCACATTATGCAATGTATCCAGCAACACTAAATAAGCATGTGTCATCAGAAAGCTGAAATGCATTAATAAACGCATTTGCATGCACTAGACGAAGGGTAATAGTACACAAGGGCAAAGGTTAAACAGTTGGAGGCCCCAGTTTAATAGCAGACCTGAACTGTTATTTAAATGTCACAAATGTCAGTGTTCGTCTTCAAATGGTATTACAGTAGGATTAGTGTCCTAAGCCTTGTTCCAATTTATGGAGAATCAGGGAGAATGATTCTCATCAACTTGGTCCAAAGCAGGAGAAGATTGATTTTCCTTTACCACTCAGTCTGCTTTTATGAGTTTTCCAGACCCTCCCTCTCCCAGCCAGCATCGTGGATGGAAACTGCCAGATCTGCTTGGAGGCCATATGTGAGCAGTGAATCTGAAAGAGTTATGGCTCATTGAGAAACCAATGAAGAAAATCCTGCCACTCTCGACCACCTCCCCCCCAGGCGGGGCTCCCTGCAAATGTTTGAACCTCTCGTGGTTTCAACCCCTGGGACAAGTGTAGGGCCTGCCATGCCAAAGGTAGAGACCAGCAGAACCAGGGTGGGGAAGTTCATCCTTTGTCTCCATCACATCATTTGTCTTTGCTCAACCATGAGAAGGCACACGATTCTGAAGCCCTCACCGTCTTTGTTAGAACTGTTATTAGTAGTAGGAAAGTACAGGCATTTGAGCACCTACCATGTGCCCAGTGCCACAGCCTCTCATCTCCCTGAATGTTCACAGAGCTCTGTGAGGTAGCTATTACTATTATGCCTGCTTAAATAATGAAAGTAAAACTAGGGGCGCCTGGGTGGTTCAGTCGGTTAAGCGTCTGCCTTCGGCTCAGGTCATGATCCCAGGGTCCTGGGATCGAACCCCGCATCAGGCTCCCTGTTCGGCAGGAAGCCTGCTTCTCCCTCTTCCACTCCCCCTGCTTGTGTCCCCTCTCTCGCTGTCTCTCTGTCAAATAAATAAATAAAATCTTTTTTAAAAAAAGTTTTAAAAAATTTAGGAAAAAAAAAGAAAGTAAAACTAGAGGTCACACAACATGGCAAAGGTTACTTGATTCCAGGCACCTCCCCCTTAACAATTACATAAATGGAGTGGTCAGCAGAGATGGAAAAGGCAAAAGATCTCAAGGTCACAGAGCTTTATCCCTTAAAGAATTGCCCACCACAGACATAAGGTTATGTAGCTCAAGCGGCTGGGATTCTCAGCCTCCCCTAGGACGACTAATGGGCATGCCATTCGAGATGTCGAACAACCTCCAAACAAGAACAGTGTCTGCCCTTGATATAGCCATTTCCTCTTTAGAGCTTTGGATGTAGCACAGGAGTGATTTCCAAATAGAAGGTAGAGCCTTTCCTACCACAAAGAGGACCAAGGGGATGTCAGAGGTCATGAGGACCCTACTGGGGGCCTCTTAAAGCTCTCAGAGGGGAATGACAAACACTGGCTGGCCAGGCAAACAAAAGGAAGCAGCCATTTCTCTACTCCAGCTTTCCATCTCCCAGGCCTTTAAGATTTATTGTAATTTTGGAAAAGAAATGAATTTCTGGTTGTGCTGAGGATTATGGATATGTGGTGGTCTGGGAAGGCTGCATGAGGCCCCTGAGGTTCCACAAAAAAAAATTTTTGAATAGCCACTGCAAGGCAAGGAATTAGACATACATCAAGATCTCCAGAAAGAAAGTGCTGAGGGCCGCCAAGCTCCTCTCCACTAAGTTTGAAAAGAGGTGTACCATCTATTCCTTTTTTCATTCAAGTACAGTCAGATGACACACATAAACAATAACCTAGATACCTGTTTTGGGGCTACATTGACGACTAATGAGATAACCTCAAGATACAAGATTGATGCCATGTTGCAAAAAATAGCTCAGTATTTAATCAGTAATAACTAATCCTTTATATTCTGTGACAATGAAATGTACTGAGTACTTACCATGTGTCAGGAATTATTAGGCACTTTCACATATTCAATTTTTTTACTCACCATTTTTTTACCTACCTGTGAGGTAGGTGATGTTATTAACTCCTTTTTTATTTTTATTTTTATTTTTATTTTTTTAATTGTATTTATTTGAGAGAGAGAAAGAGCATGAGCAGGGGGAGAAGGAGAGAGACAAGCAGACTCCCCACTGAGCAGGGAGCCCAACCCGGTGCTTGATCCCAGGACGCTGGGATCATGACCTGAGCTGAAGACAGATGTTTAACCAACTAAGCCACCCAGGTGCCCCAAGTCTTTTTTTTAATAGATTTTATTTATTTATTTGAGAGAGAAAGAGAGAGAGCACCAGCAGGGGAGAGGGGCTGAAGGAGAGGGACAAGCAGACTCCCTACTAAGTGTGGAGCCCTACACAGGGCTGGATGTAGAGCTCGATCCCTGGACCCCGAGATCATGACCTGAACCAAAGTCAGATGCTCAACCAATGGAGCCACACGGGCGCCCCTAACTCCTTTTATATAAGAAACAATGTGTCTCAGGGAAACTGCATGAATTCAGCAAAGTCCCAAAACTATAAGACTCTGAACTGGGGTCTTTTGATTCTAAAATTCTTGCCATTTCCATTTCAGCTGAGAACTCATCAAGGCAAACAGTCCACGGGGGCAGGAGCAAAGAAAGGGGTTGTGAGAAGGTCATTATCAAGTAGCGAAGTTTATTCTGACAAAACCTTCCTAGGTCAGCTCAGTTTGTTCATATTGGTAGTGCCCCGTTCTAGATACTTTAAGTGGGATTCACATAGATGAAGTAAAGATTTATCTTCATAATTTAAAAATTATTGTTGAAGGAATTGGAATTTGGTACCATGATCAGTCAACCATCATGTTGTTCTATGCAGTCCAAATTCACCTAATAATTATTAATGGCCCTCAATTTTGTTTGTGTAGACATGTCTTATTCACTATGTCATTCCTTCCATTAAAGTTTCTTGTTTTTAATGGTTCACGCCTACCCATAGACCCTAAATGCACACACACACACACACAGACAAATTAGATTTGAGTAAGAGGAAGGAAGAACAGCAAAATTCAAAACAATTCCTATTTTGTGTTTTTAAGGTAGGAATTAGTCCAGACTAGTTTTTAAAGTCCATCTTTCTTGAAAAATTTGTTTTTAAATTTAAACAAACTTCGAACCTCCTTTGTTAAAAATTTTACACAAAAAGAAGAAAAAAATACAGCTCCAGAATCACTGGGGGGAAAAAAATTAAGCATTGTTCTGGAATTGTATACTAAATTATAAAATGATTTACTGTATATTGTCATCTCACATGATTTTTTTTCAGAAAAAAATAATATAAAAATCTTTTTGAGTGGGTTCAAATTTATGTGGTCCAGTGACCAGATTTTTATCCTGATACGCCAGAAAACTTTACTGTAGTAAGAAACTTCAGTTCTCATCACTTTTGAACATCTCCACCCCTCCTAGAATGTTTAGAAACCAATGCATCCTAAAGAGTGAGCACATCCTATTTGACAGGTAGCCACTTCACTGAAGAGGAGTAGAAATGAAGAAATGGGAGACCCTCGTTTGAGAGCAGAGGAATGCTGGCAAAGTGGTGGTGGGGAGAATCAGAGTCCAGGAAAAAAGTGCTCTTGGGCTACAAAAAGGGTTTTCAGTTTGCAACAAAAATCCAATTCAACTTACAAATTAACTTTTTCTTAGTTCACTAATAATCTGAAAATAATGTCTACATTAAGCTAGGAAGTAAAACCATTCAATTAAGGAATTAAAAATATCAATATGAACTAAGAACTTTCTGATGGTAAATGTATAATAGCTCTTTTGTTTGTCTGTAAAAGAAGTCCAGGAAATATTTTGATAGATTAATACTCAAACGAACAGCAAGTTACATTTTTCCAGCACAGTAATGCAGTCTGCTTTATGGAGCCCAAACAGAAAGTTGCAAATGTCCCCACTGGATAACAATCTCTACACTGTTTGATTTTAGCAGGTGGAACTCCAGCTTGCCAAAGACTCAAAATTAGGAAACTGCTCTTCCAGCCATCTCCAGACTGCCAATTCGTGATTTGGCAAACAGAAAACTGTAGGAAGATTGTCTGTAAATACGTGATCAGATCTTGAACCAATCTTTTGTTTTCTGTTACATTCCAAAGAGGTCTTTATGCAGGCCAAATAACTCAACAATACATTATTAAATGGATAAAGAAGTCTGATGGAACATCAGTAAAGGCTGATCATAAGATTTCTGAAGTCTGAATCTTGCTTTGACACACTTATCTAGTTTATCCAGAAGGCAGTAATGAGAATTACTAGACACATCAAAGAAAGGAGGTCCCTTTAATGGATAAAATAAAATAAAATAACTAAGCTACATATGGAGATTTACTTCATAATGCTATTTTCTTCCTCTAAGAGGTCTTAAAATGTTTTAATTTAAATATTATATGCCATTTTATAAAGAGTTGTTTTATTGCTCCTGGACCTTAAAATAGTCATAAGTGTTATATTAACTCAGGGAGCCATGAAGAGATGAGCTGTAAAACATTTAATACAGGACCATGGTGGTTATCCACAACCGAATAATGAATTGCATGTCACACAATGCATGATAGTTATCTGTGTTGCTAAAGTTATAGCTGAGGAATTATTGGTCTCTCTTATCTGAAAGACCAAATGTAGTGTGAGATCAAAGGAGGCAATAATTGCGCAGGAAACAGCATCTTAAAAAAATTCCTCTGAGGATGAGAAACTAATTTATAAAGTTCAAGATTAGTAAGTACTGAGTATCATTTTAGATTATCCAACTTGGATAAAACATTTTTAGCAATACTTCTAATAGATCATTTGCAGCAAGAAAAAAAAAAAGCACTAAAAAATTGCCAAATTGCCAAATCAGGGATCCCTTCTGGGGACTGAACACAACAGCAGGTGAAATTATTTTCAGCCACTTACATGGAGATGGGAAATGTCCATGTAATTAATACAACGTAATTACATACGTTTGTTTCATTGGAGAGAGATGGCTCTTGAAGTCCACTCCAGAAACCCCACAGACCAGATCAGATCTCTATAAGCCAAGGAGACCAGGGCAGGGGGGTGGGGCACGGTGCGGACATTTCAGGGCCCTGCCAATTGAAGACATTTAATGTTTTTTAAATCGTCAGCCTCTGATGATTCAAGAAACACTTTGTGCAGATTGATGGATGGTTCATATCAACTGCTGGTCAATGAGTGAGATACCAAGCCAGATTATTTAACCCACTTACCAAAGCACGCCAACAAAGAAAACTTTTGGAAGTCATTAACAACTGATTACAAGACATAATTTATTAACATCCTTAAAGACCTGCAGGGCAGAAATGCTGCAGAGGCTTCCCTAGTAAAAGCTCTTCACTCAAAAAATTCTCCATCCAAAACTCAATTAAGGGGAAGTGAAAAGTTAGGATCCACAGCTTTCTACAATAGTAACTACCTCAACAGTTAAAACTAGATATTTGCAAAATAGGAAAACAGGGAATAACAATAGCCATCTCTGAGTGAAATTAAAAGTGATTTTTATTTGCATTTTCATCTTCTCTTTATTTTCCTAGCTAAATACAAGAAGCACATGTAACCTTCATAATCAGACAAACAAAAAATGTTAAAAAACATCCATAATGTGGACTTCAACTTCAGATAATAGATGATTTTTCATTCTCCATTTTACGTACGTTTATGCCTGCCTTCCAAATACAATAATATTTCTAATACTTTCCATTTCTCTTTGTTGACTCTTTGGAATGTTCTATGAGCACTCGGGTCTCATTTGTTTTGCCTACCAAAGGAAAAAAAAAATTTAGAAATGTTGTCGTGCAGTACTACATTAAGCCAAGTGAGGATCTGATCTCCCAGCTATGCCTACAAGATAGTAACGGCCAAAACTTTTCTCCCAATTCAGATATACAGTCTTTTATGATTATTTGCCTTTCTGTGTTCTAACAACACAGCCTTAACACTAAACACTTATATATAATTATCATTCTATAGGAAAATAATCTTGAAACAAACCACTTTCCTTTTACATTTTAAACCTCCAGGAACAAACTTAAGCTATTCATTCTGGTTGTGGTCACAAATGAACATGTATAATTAATACAGAATGCAAGAATACAAAAACAACTATGAATCAGAAATTTGTTTCACATCAACCACTGTTAGGTTTGAAAGACATTAATGTCGTCTTTTACCCCCTGTGTTAGCGACTTTAATATAGAGCAAGTCTTGTCCCTGAAACTCTACCCACCCAAGGTGGACTCCCTAAATGTTCATAGCCCTGTCTGGGGTTTTGCTCACCTAGCTCATGTAGGTTACCTTGTACAATGACAGGTACAAACACACACACACTCACACACTTCCTGTTCTCTCAAATTAATTGTAGGTTCCTTATGCCATTTTTCAGCTCCCTACCCCAACAATCTCCTTCCTGACCTCAGTGCCTGGCACCATGCTCAGCACATATTTTTTGGTTGCTTGATTTGAAGGACTACGCTTGACTTCACTTTCTCATTTACCAATCAACCATCTTTAGCTACGTGCAGTTGCAGTCCGACTGTCATAAATGGGAAGGCAGAATGGTGGGGTCAGAAGTCCAATAAACTGGAAGACGAGGAATCAGGTCAGGTTCCAACTGCTCATCACTACCCATGTGCCCTTGGACAAAATGTTTCACTTTCTGGTTGCTTTAGTTTCCTCATCTGTAAAATCAAAGTGCCAGACTAGGTAAATGATAAGGTTTATTCCAGCTCTTAAATGCTATGATTCTGAGGCACCTGGGGGGCACAGTCGGTTGAGCCTCAAAACTCTTGATTTCAACTCAGGTCATGATCCCCATTTTGTGGAATCAAGCCCCTCATCAGGCTCCCCTCTCAGTGGGGAGTCCGGTTGGGATTCTCTCTCTCCCTCTCCCTCGGCCCCTCCCCCACCACATGCTCGCTCCCTCTCTCTCTCTCAAATAAATAAATAAATAAATCTTTTTTAAAAAAATGCTATGATTCTACATGTTCAGAATACCCAAGAACTATTTAGCACTCCACTGTCCAGTATAACTGCCACTAGTTTCAAATGTGGCCATTTAAATTTAAATTAACTAAAATCAAACACAAATAATTCAGTTGCCCATCTGCATTAGCCCCGTTCAAGTGCTCAATAGCCATTTGTGACTAGTGACCACTGTATTAGCACGATATGGAACATTTCCATCATCGCCCAAAGTTTAATTGAACAAATCAGATCTAGAGTGATAATAAATATTGTAGTTGTCCTTCCAGTGGTTACCAACGAATCCAATTAACTTTAAGTATATTACTCTCATCTCATTGCCGGCTTTAATCCTGAAAGCAATTCATACATTACAAATGCAACGTGTACATTTCTTTTTTTTTTTTTTTTAAGATTTTATTTATTAATTTGACAGAGAGAGCGCGAGAGAGAGAGCAGGAACACAAGCAGGGGGAGCGGGAGAGGGAGAAGCAGGCTTCCCACGGAGCAGGGAGCCCGATGTGGGACTCGATCCCAGGACTCTGGGATCATGACCTGAGCCGAAGGCAGACGCCCAACGACTGAGCCACCCAGGCGCCCCAACGTGTACATTTCTTAAATGACAATCACTAATGCTCCTTTCTCTTGAAAAAAACATAGCAACAAATGTTACCATTAGAGCAATAAGCTGAAAAACCGGAGCCTAAGATCACCATTCCCGTTTAAATTCCCTGGTTCAGCTAGGCTGAACTGCTTCCCCACCCCTCACACTTGGCAAGTTCCCGTGTGCATACCTTTGCTTGTCGTGTTTCTTCCACTGAGAATGTTTTCTCTTTCTTCCCAAGCCCCTCCCTAGGTCCAAGTTCATCAAGACCCTTTCCAGAGTTATTTTTGGCGAAGCTCAAAAGAACTATTTCAGATGCAGCAGGAGGGGCCGGGATTGGATGGTTGATTCAAGAGGCTGCATCGGGAGAGTGCGTGGGCAGCCCGGGACTGTGCTCCTTGCCTCAACTCTACCAAATACGCTAGTTTCATGGCGAATCCGCTGAGACTGGGACAGCCTGAGAAGGTGCTAGCTCAGCTCACCAAAACACATGCTAAAAATGAGGGGATAGTATCAACCATGAAAGAAGAGCCTTTGGGTCATGAGCTACACCTGAGGCAGTCTGCCCCTTGCGTGCACCTGGAGAAACACCTTAAACAGTCCATCCGCCCCACCAGACCACATGGAGCCAAATTATGCAAGTGTGTGAAGTATCAGCCCCAGGACTAAGGAAAGGTGGGCAGCTAGCTCAGTGCATCAGCCACTGACAGTTTATCCAGTCAATGTAGACTGAATAAATCTTACATTGCATTTTTGTTACTCCAATGGTCTTTTCTCCAGGACAAATGCCACTGTCTCTTGACTATTGAAAGTAATGTCTTTCAGGGTGCCACGGTGGCTCAATAAGTGCCTGACTCTTGGTTTCAGCTCAGGCCTTGATCTCATGGGTTGTGGGATCAAGCCCTGCCTCAGGTTCCTCCCTCGGGGCGGGGGAGGGTGCTGCTTGAAAGACTCTCTCCCTCTGCCCCTTCCCCTCCCCCCTCCCCCCCCACTCTCTCTGTCTCTCTCTCTCAAAATAAATAAATAAATCTTAAGAAAGAAAGAAAGAAAGAGAAAGAAAGAAAGAAAGAAAGAAAGAAAGAAAGAAAGAAAGAAAGAGAAAGAAAGAAAGAAAGAAAGAAAGAAAGAAAGAAAGAAAGAAAGAAAGAAAGAAAGAAAGAAAGAAAGAAAGAAAGAAA